>NC_057796.1:363159855-363215303 GCF_018294505.1 Triticum aestivum
CGGTGACCCGATATGTATCTGATACTCTCCGGAACACTTCCGGTGTCTGAATACTATCGTCCTATATATGAATCTTTACCTCTCGACCATTTCGAGACTCCTCGTCATGTCCGTGATCTCATCCGGGACTCTGAACAACATTCGGTCACCAAATCACATAACTCATATAATACAAAATCGTCATCGAACGTTAAGCGTGCGGACCCTACGGGTTCGAGAACTATGTAGACATGACCGAGACACCTCTCCGGTCAATAACCAATAGAGGAACCTGGATGCTCATATTGGTTCCTACATATTCTATGAAGATCTTTATCGGTCGTACTGTAATGACAACATACATTATTCCCTTTTGTCATCGGTATGTTACTTGCACGAGATTCGATCGTCGGTATCTTCATACCTAGTTCGATCTCGTTACCGGCAAGTCTCTTTACTCGTTCCATAATGCATCATCCCGCAACTAACTCATTAGTCACATTGCTTGCAAGGCTTCTTATGATGTGCATTACCGAGAGGGCCCACAGATACCTCTCCGACAAATCCTAATCTCGATCTATGCCAACCCAACAAGCACCTTCGGAGATACCTGTAGAGCATCTTTATAATCACCCAGTTACGTTGTGACGTTTGATAGCACACAAGGAATTCCTTCGGTATACGGGAGTTGCATAATCTCATAGTCGAAGGAATATGTATTTGACATGAAGAAAGCAATAGCAATAGAACTGAACGATCAATATGCTAAGCTAACGGATGGGTCTTGTCCATCACATCATTAGAATGATGTGATCTCGTTCATCAAATGACAACACATGTCTATGGTCAGAAAACTTAACCATCTTTGATTAACGAGCTAGTCTAGTAGAGGCTTACTAGGGACACGGTGTTTTGTCTATGTATCCACACATGTATCAAGTTTCCGGTTAATACAATTCTAGCATGAATAATAGACATTTATCATGATATAAGGAAATATAAAATAACAACTTTATTATTGCCTCTAGGTCATATTTCCTTCAGAAGCAAACCCTAAAACGATGTCTGTCCCGTAGATATAGCGGCAGAGGGGGCTATTCCGGGCCGTTTGCAAAGAAATTATGGGACATGCCATTTTTAGCGGATCTGTTCAGGCGTGAAAAAGAGCAAAAACGGTAAATGGTCAGAATTATAAGGGTCGGCGAGGTTTTAGCATATCTGCTAGAGTTTCTTTTACTAGTTACTTGCATGTGTTATGTCTGTGTTATGTTGGGACCTGGAGGTTGTGAGCTCAAGCTCACATGATCTCAGGTGAACAGTAAAATCCAAAAAATCAGTAAAAAATTCAAATTTTTCTGAATTTTTCCACATGCATGCAAAATTTTATGATGGAATCACACTTGTGGAGATGTGGGGAAAAACAAAACCATTGCTCTAAAAAGAGTGTTTTTGGAAGCATTTTAGAGTATCAATTTAATTTTTTGGTCTACACGTCCACAAATGTGATTCCATCACAAAAATTGGCATGCATATAGAAGAAACATCAATGTCACTTGCCAAAAAATTTATTTTTTATCCTTTTATTTGACTAATCTCACTTATGGAAAATTGGATAGAGTGCTATGCTGTGTGGATTGGGAGGAAGACTATCCACTGACTAAAGTTTCTGCTATGGTCAGCGAAAAGTTTGACCACACTCTACTTGTGACCGAAGATATTCAAAACATTGACCTCATTTTCAGATTTGACAATTCCTAGTTTTGAGAGAGGATACGGGATTTTATCCAGGTTCGGGCTCTTCAGAGGAGATAATACCCTACGTCCTACTCTTCTTTTATTGCGTCAGGGTGTATCGAGAGTACAAAGTATGGAGAGATTGTAAGTTTTCTATCTACGAGCCAGGACCCCAATTTATATAGCATACCGAGGACCCCAGGGTACATGGACCGGCTACGTATGGGGAGGTAGAATCCTCCATAATACCATATTCTTGTTTTAGTACATCAAGTCTTCTGGAAACTTCATGCAATACACCATGGGCCGTCCAAAGTGACCAATGACGAAATAGACAAGGGGCCCTGAGCCCAGCCCACCAAGCCTGAAGTCGATGTGATGAGAGGCCCCTTTGCCGGGACACCGTCATCATCCAGCCCACCTCCCATGCCTTCTCATTTTATCTCAAAATTTTATTCTATTGTATCTTTTGAACCCAAAGTTCATATCAAGTTTTGTTTTGCATATTTGTGTTCATTGCAACATGTACTTTCGAACAAGACTAGTTTTGGATACATTTAGACACTTTTTAAAAATTTATCAAGTTTCAAATATTAAAACTTGATAGCCATAATATTAAGTTTTACAAAGCTTCACCAAGTTTCATTTGTTTTTAGGTGTTTACGGTTTAGGGTTCAAATTTTGTTTTTTGAAACTTGCTAAATTCATCATTCATTCTATTAAGTTTTATTATTTGAAACTTGCTAAAGGTTTTAAAACTCGTCAAAATGTATTCAAAAGTGGGCTTGTCTCAAAGCTCTCATCAAAAGGAACACGAATATGCAAACGAAATATAAATTGGTCTTTCGATTTATAAAAGATATAATAGATTTAAATTTATAAGTCCAAAGAAAAAGTACGGGTGGTATAGTGGGCTCCCTCCCAAATGTTGTACCAAAAGCTGCATGTATGTATGCAACAATTAAGCTATACTCACAAAATCCACTTTTGAAATCTTGGCGCAATCATATGACTACATGCATGTGTGCCCCCGCCCCTATGTGCCACAAATCGTCTTCTCGTCAACGCACTGAAAGAATATCATCCAAATAAACCCAGGAAAATATGCGAGCACCTACGTCAAGTATGGTGCTTGATCCCGGCTGGATTGGTTCCACCACAAGGCCTAGTGTAATGGGCATTGCCTCGTGCGATGCAGGCAGGGTGGTCACTGGATCTGAGTGGGGTCATCCAGATTTGACCCTTCGGTGGTTGTTGGAGACGAGGGATGCAGTGGCTTTCGTGTGACATGGCGTGGTGGCTGCGTGGGTGGAGGGTGGTGGACGGCTCAACGGATTGGCATGACAAATATTGTTGACGGCTACATGGGGGCGTCAGATGGTGCGGAGGCTTTGGGCGAAGGCTTGCTGGCACTTGAGGGCCAACGGTGATGACGCCCGCTTTCCTCCTTGGAGGTGTCGTCGAGGATCATTGCGCCCCACCCCTGGGTCATGCTCTTAGGGCAATAATGTCGCTTCACCATAGTTTTCCCTCTTCAGGGCGCTGTCTTCAAGACCACGGTCCCGTTCGTGCTTTCCTAAAGTTACGCGTGCACGACGCCGTGGTCAGCTTGTGCCTGACAAACTATGTTAGAGGTTAAGGTGGTGTTGTGAATCGTGTGACCACTATGGTGGTGAGAAGAGGAGTACGGGCATGACATGTTCTTCATCATTGACAGTTCAACATGTCCTTGAGCGTGAAGTTGGAGTAATTACCGGACCTATTCGGACGGCCCATGACGTATACAAGGAAGATTCCACAATACTTGGCGCGCAAGACGAGGGCTCTTCTAAATCCTAGGTGAAGGAAATATGCCCTAGAGGCAATAATAAAGTCGTTATTTATATTTCCTTATATCATGATAAATGTTTATTATTCATGCTAGAATTGTATTAACCGGAAACTTAGTACATGTGTGAATACATAGACAAGCAGAATGTCCATAGTATGCCTCTACTTGACTAGCTCGTTAATCAAAGATGGTTAAGTTTCCTAGCCATAGACATGTGTTGCCATTTGATGAACGGGATCACATCATTAGAGAATGATGTGATGGACAAGACCCATCCGTTAGCTTAGCATTATGATCATTTAGTTTTATTGCTATTGCTTTCTTCATGACTTATACATGTTCCTCTGACTATAAGATTATGCAACTCCCGAATATCGGAGGAACACCTTGTGTGCTATGAAACGTCACAACGTAACTGGGTGATTATAAAGATGCTCTACAGGTGTCTCCAAAGGTGTTTGTTGGGTTGGCATAGATCAAGATTATGATTTGTCACTCCGTGTATCAGAGAGGTATCTCTGGGCCCTCTCGGTAATGCACATCACTACAAGCCTTGCAAGCAATGTGACTAATGAGTTAGTTGCGGGATGATGCATTACGGAACGAGTAAAGAGACTTGCCGGTAACGAGATTGAACTAGGTATGATGATACCGACGATCGAATCTCAGGCAAGTAACATATCGATGACAAAGGGAACAACGTATGTTGTTATGCGGTTTGACCGATAAAGATCTTCGTAGAATATGTAGGAGCCAATATGAGCATCTAGGTTCCGCTATTGGTTATTGACCAGAGATGTGTCTCGGTCATGTCTACATAGTTCTCGAACCCGTAGGGTCCGCACGCTTAACGTTCGATGACGATTTGAATTATGAGTTATGTGATTTGATGACCGAAGTTTGTTCGGAGTCCCGGATGAGATCACGGACATGACGAGGAGTCTTGAAATGGTCGAGATGTAAAGATTGATGTATTGGAAGGTTATATTCGGACACCGGAATGGTCCCGGAGTGATTCGGATATTTTTCGGAGTACCGGGAGGTTACCGGACCCTCCCCGGGGAAGTATTGGGCCTTAGTGGGCTTTAGTGGAAAGGAGAGGAGGGCCGCAAGGGTTGGCCGTGCGCGCCCCCATGGCAAGTCCGAATTGGACTAGGGAGGGGGCGGCACCCTCCTCTTTCCTTCTCCCTCTCCTCCTCCTTCCCTCCCCCCTCTTGGAAAAGGAAGGGGATTCCAACTAGGATTGGGAAACCTAGTTGGACTCCCCCTATGGCGCGCCCTCCTTGGCCGCCGGCCTCATCCTACCCTCCTTTATATACGGGGGCAAGGGGGCACCCCAAAGCACAACAGACAATCTGTTAGTCGTGTGCGGTGCCCCCCTCCATAGTTTAACACCTCGGTCATATCGTCGTAGTGCTTAAGCGAAGCCCTGCGCCCGTAACTTCATCATCACCGTCACCACACCGTCGTGCTATCGGAACTCTCCCTTGACCCTCTACTAGATCAAGAGCTCGAGGGGGACGTCATCGTGCTGAACTTGTGCGGAACACGGAGGTGCCGTACGTTCGGTACTTGGATCGGTTGGATCGTGAAGACGTTCGACTACATCAACCGTGTTACTAAACGCTTCCGCTTTGGGCCTACGAGGGTACATGGACACACTCTCTGTCTCGTTGCTATGCATCTCCCAGATAGATCTTGCGTGATCGTAGGAAATTTTTTGAATTACTATGTTCCCCAACAGTGGCATCCGAGCCAGGTCTATGCGTAGATGTTATATGCATGAGTAGAACACAATGAGTTGTGGGTGATAATAGTCATACTGCTTACCACCAAAGTCTTACTTTGATTCGGCGGTATTGTTGGATGAAGCGGCCCGGACTGACATTACATGACCGCGTTCTTGAGACTGGTTCTACCGACCTGCTTCGCACACAGGTGGCTAGCGGGTGTCTGTTTCTCCAACTTTAGTTGAATCGAGTTTGACTACGGCCAGTCCTTGTTCAAGGTTAAAACATCACACTTGACAAAAAATCGTTGTGGTTTTGATGCGTAGGTAAGAACGGTTCTTGCTAGAAGCCCGTAGCAGCCACGTAAAACTTGCAACAACAAAGTAGAGGACGTCTAACTTGTTTTCGCAGGGCATGTTGTGATGTGATATGGTCAAGACGTGATGAGATATAAATTGTTGTATGAGATGATCATGTTTTGTAGAAGTTATCGGCAACTGGCAGGAGCCTTATGGTTGTCGCTTTATTGTATGAAATGCAATCACCATGTAATTGCTTTACTTTATCACTAAGCGGTAGCGATAGTCGTAGAAGCAATAGTTGGTGAGACGACAACGATGCTACGATGGAGATCAAGGTGTCAAGCCGGTGACGATGGAGATCATGACGGTGCTTTGGAGATGGAGATCAAAGGCACAAGATGATGATGGCCATATCATGTCACATATTTTGATTGCATGTGATGTTTATCCTTTATGCATCTTATTATGCTTAGTACGGTGGTAGCATTATAAGATGATCCCTCACTAAATTTCAAGGTATAAGTGTTCTCCCTGAGTATGCACCGTTGCTACAGTTCGTCGTGCCGAGACACCACGTGATGATCGGGTGTGATAAGCTCTACGTTCACATACAACGGGTGCAAGCCAGTTTTGCACATGCAGAATACTCGGGTTAAACTTGACGAGCCTAGCATATGCAGATATGGCCTCGGAACACTGAGACCGAAAGGTCGAACGTGAATCATATAGTAGATATGATCAACATAGAGATGTTCACCATTGAAAACTACTCCATCTCACGTGATGATCGGACATGGTTTAGTTGATATGGATCACGTGATCATTTAGATGACTAGAGTGATGTCTATCTAAGTGGGAGTTCTTAAGTAATATGATTAATTGAACTTAAATTTATCATGAACTTAGTACCTGATAGTTTTTGCATGTCTATGTTGTTGTAGATCAATGGCCCGTGCTACCATTCCCTTGAATTTTAATGTGTTCCTAGAGAAAGCTAAGTTGAAAGATGATGGTAGCAATTACACGAACTGGGTCCGGAACTTGAGGATTGTCCTCATTGCTACACAGAAAAATTACGTCCTGAAAGCACCGTTAGGTGTACCACCTGCGCCAGCAACTGCAGACATTGTGAATGCCTGGCAGTTACGTGTTGATGACTACTCGATAGTTCAGTGTGCCATGCTTTACGGCTTAGAATCGGGACTTCAAACACTTTTTGAATGTCATGGAGCATATGAGATGTTCCAGGAGTTGAAGTTAATATTTCAAGCAAATGCCCGAGTTGAGAGATATGAAGTCTCCAACAAGTTCTATAGCTGCAAGATGGAGGAGAATAGTTCTGTATGTGAACATATACTCAGAATGTCTGGGTACCATAACCACTTGACTCAGCTGGGAGTTAATCTTCCTGATGATAGTGTCATTGACAAAGTTCTTCAACCACTGCCACCAAGCTATAAAGGCTTCGTGATGAACTATAATATGCAAGGGATGGAAAAGACAATTCCCGACCTCTTCGCAATGCTAAAGGCTGCGGAGGTACAAATCAAGAGGAGCATCAAGTGTTGATGGTTAACAAGACCACTAGTTTCAAGAAAAAGGGCAAATGGAAAAAGGGGAACTTCAAGAAGAATAGCAAGCAAGTTGCTACTCCTGGGAAGAAGCCCAAGTCTGGACCTAATACTGAAATTGAGTGCTCCTACTGCAAAGGGACTGGTCACTGGAAGCGGAATTGCCCCACGTATTTGGCGGATGAGAAGGATGGCAAAGTGAAAGGTATATTTGATATACATGTTATTGTTACTAATGCTCATAGTAGTGCCTGGGTATTTGATACCGGTTCGGTTGCTCATATTTGCAACTCGAAACAGGTACTACGGATTAAACGAAGATTGGCTAAGGACGAGGTGACGATGCACGTGGGAAATGGTTCCAAAGTCGATGTGATCGCCGTCGGCACGCTACCTCTACATCTACCGTCGGGATTATTTTTAGACCTGAATAATTGTTATTTGGTGCCAGCGTTGAGCATGAACATTATATCTGGATCTTTGTTTGATGCGAGACGGTTATTCATTTAAATCAGAGAATAATGGTTGTTCTATTTATATGAGTAATATCTTTTATGGTCATGCACCCTTGATGACTGGTCTATTTCTATTGAATCTTGATTGTAGTGATACACATATTCATAATATTGAAGCCAAAAGATGCTAAGTTAATAATGATAGTGCAACTTATTTGTGGCACTGCCGTTTAGGTCATATTGGTGTAAAAAGCATGAAGAAACTCCATGTTGATGGGCTTTTGGAATCACTTGATGCTGCGAACCATGCCTCATGGGCAAGATGAATAAGAATCCGTTCTCCGGAACAATGGAGCGAGCAACTGACTTGTTGGAAATAATACATACTGACATATGCGGTCCGATAAGTGTTGAGGCTCGCGGCGGGTATCGTTATTTTCTGACCTTCATGGATGATTTGCGTAGATATGGGTATGTCTACTTAATGAAACATAAGTCTGAAACATTTGAAAAGTTCAAAGAATATCAGAGTGAAGTGGAAAATCATCGTAACAAGAAAATAAAGTTTCTCGATCTGATCATGGAGGAGAATATTTGAGTTATGAGTTTGGTCTTCATTTGAAACAATGTGGAATAGTTTTGCAACTCACGCCACCTGGAACACCACAGCGTAATGGTGTGTCCGAACGTCGTAACCGTACTTTATTAGATATGGTGCGATCTATGATGTCTCTTACGGATTTACATCTATCGTTTCAGGGTTATGCATTAGTGACAGCTGCATTCACGTTAAATAGGGCACCATCTAAGTCCGTTGAGGCGACACCATATGAACTGTGGTTTAGCAAGAAACCCAAGTTGTCGTTTCTTAAAGTTTGGGGCTGCGATGCTTATGTGAAAAAGCTTCAACCTGATAAGCTCGAACCCAAATCAGAGAAATGTGTCTTCGTAGGATACCCAAAGGAGACTGTTGGGTACACCTTCTATCACAGATCTGAAGGCAAGATATTAGTTGATAAGAATGGATCCTTTCTAGAGAAGGAGTTTCTCTTGAAAGAAGTGAGTGGGAGGAAAGTAGAACTTGATGAGGTAATTGTACCTTCTCCCGAATTAAAAAGTAGTTCATCACAGAAATCGGTTCCAATGATGCCTACACCAATTAGTGAGGAAGTTAATGATGATGATCATGAAACTTCAGATCAAGTTACTACCGAACCTCGTAGGTCAACCAGAGTATGTTCCGCACCAGAGTGGTATGGTAATCCTGTTCTGGAAGTCATGTTACAAGACCATGACGAATCGACGAACTATGAGGAAGCGAAGCCCAGATTCCGCGAAATGGCTTGAGGCCATGAAATCTGAGATGGGATCCATGTATGAAAACAAAGTATGGACTTTGGTTGACTTGCCCGATGATCGGCAAGCCATAGAGAATAAATGGATCTTCAAGAAGAAGACTGACGCTGACGGTAATGTTACTGTCTACAAAGCTCGACTTGTTGTGAAAGGTTTTCGACAAGTTCAAGGAGTTGACTATGATGAGACCTTCTCACCCGTAGCGATGCTCAAGTCTGTCCAAATCATGTTAGCAATTGCCGCATTTTATGATTATGAAATCTCGCAAATGGATGTCAAAACTGCATTCCTTAATGGATATCTTAAAGAAGAGTTGTATATGATGCAACCAGAAAGTTTTGTCGATCCTAAAGGTGCTAACAAAGTGTGCAAGCTCCAACGATCCATTTATTGGCTGGTGCAAGCCTCTCGGAATTGGAATATACGCTTTGGTAGTGTGATCAAACATATGGTTTTATACAGACTTTTGGAGAAGCCTATATTTACAATAAAGTGAGTGGGAGCTCTGTAGCATTACTAATATTATATGTGGATGACATATTGTTGATTGAAATGATACCGAATTTCTGGATAGCATAAAAGGATACTTGAATAAGAGTTTTTCAATGAAAGACCTAGGTGAAGCTACTTATATATTGGGCATCAAGATCTATAGAGATAGATCAAGACGCTTGATTGGACTTTCACAAAGCACATACCTTGATAAAGTTTTGAAGAAGTTCAAAATGGATCAGTCAAAGAAAGGGTTCTTGCCTGTGTTACAAGGTGTGAAGTTGAGTCAAACTCAATGCCCAACCACTGCAGAAGATACAGAGAAAATGAAAGTCATTCCCTATGCCTCAGCCATAGGTTCTATCATGTATGCAATACTGTGTACCAGACCTGATGTGTGCCTTGCTATAAGTATAGCAGGGAGGTACAAAGTAATCCAGGAGTGGATCACTGGACAGCGGTCAAGAACATCCTCAAATACCTGAAAAGGACTAAGGATATGTTTCTCGTTTATGGAGGTGACAAAGAGCTCGTCGTAAGTGGTTACGTCGATGCAAGCTTTGACTCTGATCCAGATGACTCTAAGTCACAAACCGGATACGTATTTATATTGAATGGTGTAGCTGTTAGTTGGTGCAGTTCCAAGCAGAGCATCGTGGAGGGTTCTATGTGTGAAGTGGAGTACATAGCTGCTTCGGAAGCAGTAAATGAAGGAGTCTGGATGAAGGAGTTCATATCCGATATAGGTGTAATACCTAGTGCATCGGGTCCAATGAAAATCTTTTGTGACAATACTGGAGCAATAGCCTTGGCGAAGGAATCCAGATTTCACAAGAGAACCAAACATATCAAGAGACGCTTCAGTTCCATTCGCGATCTAGTCAAGGAAGGAGACCTTGAGATTTGAAAAATACATACGGATCTGAATGTTGCAGACCCGTTGACTAAGCCTCTTCCACGAGCAAGACATGATCAGCACCAAGATTCCATGGGTGTTAGAATCATTACTATGTAATCTAGATTATTGACTCTAGTGCAAGTGGGAGACTGAAGGAAATATGCCCTAGAGGCAATAATAAAGTTGTTATTTATATTTCCTTATATCATGATAAATGTTTATTATTCATGCTAGAATTGTATTAACCGGAAACTTAGTACATGTGTGAATACATAGACAAACAGAGTGTCCCTAGTATGCCTCTACTTGACTAGCTCGTTAATCAAAGATGGTTAAGTTTCCTAGCCATAGACATGTGTTGTCATTTGATCAACAGGATCACATCATTAGAGAATGATGTGATGGACAAGACCCATCCGTTAGCTTAGCATTATGATTGTTTAGTTTTATTGCTATTGCTTTCTTCATGACTTATACATGTTCCTCTGACTATAAGATTATGCAACTCCCGAATACCGGAGGAACACCTTGTGTGCTATCAAACGTCGCAACGTAACTGGGTGATTATAAAGATGCTCTGCGGGTGTCTCCGAAGGTGTTTGTTGGGTTGGCATAGATCAAGATTAGGATTTGTCACTCCGTGTATCAGAGAGGTATCTCTGGGCCCTCTCGGTAATGCACATCACTACAAGCCTTGCAAGCAATGTGACTAATGAGTTAGTTGCGGGATGATGCATTACAGAACGAGTAAAGAGACTTGCCGGTAACGAGATTGAACTAGGTATGATGATACCGACGATCGAATCTTGGGCAAGTAACATACGTATGTTGTTATGCGGTTTGACCGATAAAGATCTTCGTAGAATATGTAGGAGCCAATATGAGCATCCAGGTTCCGCTATTGGTTATTGACCGGAGATGTGTCTCGGTCATGTCTACATAGTTCTCGAACCCGTAGGGTCCGCACGCTTAACGTTCGATGACGATTTGTATTATGAGTTATGTGATTTGATGACTGAAGTTTGTTCGGAGTCCCGGATGAGATCATGGACATGACGAGGAGTCTCTAAATGCTCGAGAGGTAAAGATTGATATATTGGAAGGTTATATTCAAACACCGAAATAGTTCCGGAGTGATTCGGGTATTTTCGGAGTACCGGGAGGTTACCGGAACCCCCCCGGGGAAGTATTGGGCCCTAGTGGGCTTTAGTGGAAAGGAGAGGAGGGCCGCAAGGGTTAGCCGCGCCCCCCATGGCAAGTCCGAGTTGGCCTAGGGAGGGGGCGGCGCCGCCCTCTTTCCTTCTCCCTCTCCTCCTCATTACCTCTCTCCCCCTCTTGGAAAAGGAAGGGGATTCCAACTAGGATTGGGAATCCTAGTTGGGCTCCCCCTATGGCGCGCCCTCCTTGGCTGTCGGCCTCCTCCTCCCCTCCTTTATAGGCGGGGGCAAGGGGGCACCCCAAAGCACAACAGACAATCTCTTAGCCATGTGCGGTGCTCCCCTCCTCAGTTTAACACCTTCGTCATATCGTCGTAGTGCTTAGGCGAAGCCCTAAGCCGGTAACTTCATCATCACCGTCACGACACCATCGTGCTGTCGGAACTCTCCCTCGACCCTCTACCGGATCAAGAGCCCGAGGGACGTCATCGTGCTGAACGTGTGCTGAACACGGAGGTGTCGTACGTTCGGTACATGGATCGGTTGGATTGTGAAGACGTTCGACTACATCAACCGCGTTACTAAACGCTTCCGCTTTCGGTCTACGAGGGTACGTGGACACACTCTCCCGTCTCGCTGCTATGCATCACCTAGATAGATCTTGCATGATCGTAGGAGTTTTTTTGAATTACTATGTTCCCCAACACTAGGACTCCGATATATTCTATAAACTAAGGCCAGACTAGTCAATAGATGATTAGAATCTTACACAACAATCACGTGGTAGATACATGTACTTTGTACTATACCACAAATCAATACAATCAAAATTATGACGTGTAAAATCTTTGTGTCTATGTTACTTTCGGATTCAGGGCTCCGCAGACCCAAGAAAGGTTCGAACTCTGGGGTGCGAGCGAAGAACTCGATCCCCTCGGTCTGCCAACTCATCGTCCCCAAGGCCTAGCCCGATGAACTGGAAAGGAAAGAGACGCTGTAGTTTACCCAGGTTCGGGCCACCTTGCGGTGTAATACCCTACTCCTGCTTTGTGGTGGATTAGCCTCGAGGTGGGCTGAGGAAGAACAAGTACAGAGGAAGAACAGCCTCAGGATCCGTCCCCTCTATGGTGGTGGCTAACCTATATTTATAGCGGCCCTGGTCCTCTTCCTCCAAAACAAGGCGGGAAGGGATCCCACAACGGCCAATTTGAAAGGGGACAAGAAGTACATCTTATCCAGACGAAAGGTGGTCTTCGCCTGCAAAGCTTCTGGTCGTGACGCCGTGGTGGGCTTGGCGATGACCTCCGTCATGTTGTCCTGGAAGTCTTGGTCTTGTACCATGGAAATGGAAACCTTTGGTTGATCCCTGATACGTCTCCAACGTATCTATAATTTTTTATTGTTCCATGCTATTATATTATCTGTTTGTGATGTTTAATGGGCTTTATTGTACACTTTTATATTATTTTTGGGACTAACCTACTAACCAAAGGCCCAGCGCAAATTGCTGTTTTTTGCCTATTTCAGTGTTTCGCAGAAAAGGAATATCAAACGGAATGAAACCTTCGGGAGAGTTATTTTTGGAACAAACGTGATCCAGGGGACTTGGAGTGGACGTCAAGAAAGAAGTGAGGAGGCCACGAGGCAGGGAGGCACGCCCCCCACCCTCGTGGGCCCCTCGCAGCTCCACCGACCTACTTCTTCCTCCTATATATATATCCACATACCCCGGAAACATCGGAGAGCATCCACCGCCGCAACCTTCTGTACCCGTGAGATCCCATCTTGGGGCCTTTTCCGGCGCTCCGCCAGAGGGGGAATCGATCACGGAGGGCTTTTACATCAACACCATAGCCTCTCCGATGATGTGTGAGTAGTTTACCACAGACCTTCGGGTCCATAGTTATTAGCTAGATGGCTTCTTCTCTCTCTTTGGATCTCAATACAAAGTTCTCCTCGATCTTCTTGGAGATCTATTCGATGTAACTCTTTTTGCGGTGTGTTTGTCGAGATCCGATGAATTGTGGGTTTATGATCAAGATTATCTATGAACAATATTTGAATCTCCTCTGAATTCTTTTATGTATGATTTGTTATCTTTGCAAGTCTCTTCGAATTATCAGTTTGGTTTGGCCTACTAGATTGATCTTTCTTGCAATGGGAGAAGTGCTTAGCTTTGGGTTCAATCTTGCGGTGTCCTTTCCCAATGACAGCAGGGGCAGCAAGGCACACATTGTATTGTTGCCATCGAGGATAAAAAGATGGGGTTTATATCATATTGCTTGAGTTTATCCCTCTACATCATGTCATCTTGCCTATTGCGTTACTCTGTTCTTATGAACTTAATACTCTAGATGCATGCTGGATAGCGGTCGATGTGTGGAGTAATAGTAGTAGATGCAGAATCGTTTCGGTCTACTTGTCGCGGACGTGATGCCTATATACATGATCATGCCTAGATATTCTCATAATTATGCACTTTTCTATCAATTGCTCGACAGTAATTTGTTCACCCACCGTAATACTTATGCTGTCTTGAGAGAAGCCACTAGTGAAACCTATGGCCCCCGGGTCTATCTTCCATCATATAAGTTTCCGCTTTATTTTATTTTGCAATCTTTACTTTCCAATCTATATCATAAAAAATACCAAAAATATTTATCTTATTATCTCTATCAGATCTCACTTTTGCAAGTGGACGTGAAGGGATTGACAACCCCTTTATCGCGTTGGTTGCAAGGTTCTTATTTGTTTGTGTAGGTATAAGGCGACTTGCGTGTAACCTCCTACTGGATTGATACCTTGGTTCTCAAAAACTGAGGGAAATACTTACGCTACTTTGCTGCATCACCTTTCCTCTTCAAGGGAAAACCAACGCAGTGCTCAAGAGGTAGCAACAAGGATTTCTGGCGCCGTTGCCGGGGAGGCTTACGCCAAGTCAATTCAAGATTTGATCTCCCAGCAACTAGCCATTTCTGGCGCAGTTGCCAAGTCAAGTCAAGACATACCAAGTACCCATCACAAACTCTTATCGCTCGCATTACATTATTTGCCATTTGCCTCTCATTTTCCTCTCCCCCACTTCACCTTTGCCGTTTTATTCGCCCCCTTCTTTTCGTTCGCCTCTTTTCTCTTGCTTCTTGTTGCCTATTTTCCCTAATGGCCCTGCCTAAAAACGTTGATCCTCACCTTAAAAGGTTGGAAGAAATTGAAAACAACGTCAGGAGCTTTATAACTTTGCAATTTGAGCATAATAATTTCTTTAGAAACGAGCTTAAAGAACAAAAAGGCTTTATGGAGTACATGAATAAAGAGCTTGATGATATGTCTCAGGAATTTTATGGTTTGAAATCTCAGTTTGCTCATCTTGAAAAATTAATGGCCCAAATTTCGG
Organism: Triticum aestivum; assembly: GCF_018294505.1. Lineage (NCBI taxonomy): Eukaryota > Viridiplantae > Streptophyta > Magnoliopsida > Poales > Poaceae > Triticum > Triticum aestivum. Next base: position 363,174,755 of record NC_057796.1, read on the forward strand.
ATAAGCAGGCCACCTTAGTCAATAAGATGGCCGCCAAACCGGAAGATCTAGAAGGTAATAAGGATGAAGATCTAAAAGTGATTGATGTGTCTCCTAAGAAATCTTTGTTTTGCAATATGAATCTTGATAATGATGGGACTGGAGATGAGTCAACTTTAGTTAAAAGGCGTCCCAATGATTCGGAGTTTTTAGATCTTGACGCAAAATTTGGTAAAAGTGGGATTGAAGAGGTCAAAACTTTACATAGCAATGAACCCAATATTTTGGATTTCAAGGAATTTAATTATGATAATTGTTCTTTAATAGATTGTATTTCCTTGTTGCAATCCGTGTTAAATTCTCCTCATGCTTATAGTCAAAATAAAGCTTTTACTAAACATATCGTTGATGCTTTAATGCAATCTTATGAAGAAAAGCTTTAATTACAAGTTTCTATCCCTAGAAAACTTTATGATGAGTGGGAACCTACTATTAAAATGAAGATTAAAGATCATGAATGCTATGCTTTATGTGATTTGGGTGCTAGTGTTTCCACGATTCCAAAAACTTTGTGTGATGTGTTAGGTTTGCGTGAATTTGATGATTGTTCTTTAAATTTGCATCTTGCGGATTCCACCATTAAGAAACCTATGGGGAGAATTAATGATGTTCTTATTGTTGCCAATAGGAATTATGTGCCCGTAGATTTCATTGTTCTTGACATAGATTGCAATCCTACATGTCCTATTATTCTTGGTAGACCTTTCCTTAGAACGATTGGTGCAATTATTGATATGAAAGAAGGAAATATTAGATTCCAATTTCCGTTAAGGAAAGGCATGGAACACTTTCCTAGGAAGAAAATTAAATTAACTTATGAATCTATTATGAGAGCCAATTATGGATTGCATACCAAAGATGATAATACCTAGATCTATCCTTGCCTTTATGCCTAGCTAGGGGCGTTAAACGATAGCGCTTGTTGGGAGGCAACCCAATTTTATTTTTGTTTCTTACTTTTTGGTTATGTTTAGTAATAAATAATCCATCTAGCTTCTGTTTAGATGTGGTTTTATGTTTTAAATTAGTGTTTGTGCCAAGAAAAACCTATAGGATCTTCTTGGATGATAGTTATTTGATCTTGTTGAAAAAATCAGAACTTTCTGCTCACGAAAACAATTGTTAAAAATCAGCAGAACGTGATAAAATACTGATTCCAATTGCAGTAGATCAATAAACAAATTATTTAGGTCGTCCTATTTTGGTAGAATTTTTGAGTTACAGAAAGTTTGCGTTTGATACAGATTACTACAGATTTTTCTTTTTTGACAGATTCTGTTTTTCGTGTGTTGTTTGCTTATTTTGATAAATCTATGGCTAGTATCGGAGGGTATAAACCATAGAGAAGTTCGAATACAGTAGGTTTAACACCAATATAAATAAAGAATGAGTTCATTATAGTACCTTGAAGTGGTGGTTTGTTTTCTTTCGCTAACGGAGCTCATGAGATTTTTTGTTGAGTTTTGTGTTGTGAAGTTTTCAAGTTTTGGGTAAAGATTTGATGGATTATGGAATAAGGAGTGGCAAGAGCCTAAGCTTGGGGATGCTCAAGTCACCCCAAGGTAAAATTCAAGGACAACCAAAAGCCTAAGCTTGGGGATGCCCCGGAGGGCATCCCCTCTTTCGTCTTCGTCCATTGGTAACTTTACTTGAGGCTATATTTTTATTCACCACATGATATGTGTTTTGCTTGGAGCGTCTTATATGATTTGAGTCTTTGATTTTAGTTTACCACAATAATCCTTGCTGTACACACCTTTTTGGGAGAGACACACATGAATCAGAATTTATTAGAATACTCTATGTGCTTCACTTATATCTTTTGAGCTAGATAATTTTGCTCTAGTGCTTCAATTATATCTTTTAGAGCACGGTGGTGGTTTTATTTTATAGAAATTATTGATCTATCATGATTCACTTATATCATTTTGAGAGTCCTTTAGAACAGCATGGTAATTTGCTTTGGCTATAAAATTAGTCCTAATATTGTAGGCATCCAAGATGGGTATAATAAAAACTTTCATAAAAAGTGCATTGAATACTATGAGAAGTTTGATACTTGATGATTGTTTTGAGATATGAAGATGGTAATATTAGAGTCATGCTAGTTGAGTAGTTGTGAATTTGAGAAATACTTGTGTTGAAGTTTGCAAGTCCCGTAGCATGCACGTATGGTAAACGTTGTGTAACAAATTTGAAGCATGAGGTGTTCTTTGATTGTCATCCTTATGAGTGGCGGTCGGGGACGAGCGATGGTCTTTTCCTACCAATCTATCCCCCTAGGAGCATGCACGTAATGCTTGGTTTTTGATGACTTGTAGATTCTTGCAATAAGTATGTGAGTCCTTTATGACTAATGTTGAGTCCATGGATTATACACACTCTCACCTTTCCATCATTGCTAGCCTCTTCAGTACCATGCATTGCCCTTTCTCACCTTGAGAGTTGGTGCGAATTTTGTCGGTGCATCCAAATCTCGTGATATGATACGCTCTATCACACATAAACCTCCTTATATCTTCCTCAAAACAGCCACCATACCTACCTATTATGGCATTTCCATAGCCATTCCGAGATATATTGCCATGCAACTTTCCACCGTTTCATTTATTATGACACGCTTCATCATTGTCATATTGCCTTGCATGATCATGTAGTTGACATCATATTTGTGGCAAATCCACCATGCATAATTTGTCATACATATCACTCTTGATTCATTGCCCATCCCGGTACACCGCCGGAGGCATTCATATAGATTCATACTTTGTTCTAGTATCGAGTTGTAATCATTGAGTTGTAAATAAATAGAAGTGTGATGATCGTCATTAATAGAGCATTGTCCCAAATAAAAAAAGAGAAAGGGCAAAAAAAAGAGAAAGGCCCAAAAAAAGGGGAGAAAAGAAATAAAAAGGGACAATGCTACCATCCTTTTTTCCACACTTGTGCTTCAAAGTAGCACCATGATCTTTATGATAGAGAGTCTCTTGTTTTGTCACTTCCATATACTAGTGGGAATTTTTCATTATAGAACATGGCTTGTATATTCCAACAATGGGCTTCCTCAAATGCCCTAGGTCTTCGTGAGCAAGCAAGTTGGATGCACACCCACGTAGTTTCTTTTGTTGAGCTTTCATACATTTATAGCTCTAGTGCATCCGTTGCATGGCAATCCCTACTCCTTGCATTGACATCAATTGATGGGCATCTCCCTAGCCCGTTGATTAGCCGCGTCAATGTGAGACTTTCTCCTTTTTTGTCTTCTCCACATAACCCCCATCATCATACTCTATTCCACCCATAGTGCTATATCCGTGGCTCACGCTCATGTATTGCATGAAAGTTGAAGAAGTTTGAGATTACTAAAGTATGAAACAATTGCTTGGCTTGTCATCGAGGTTGTGCATGATGAGAGCATTCGTGTGTGTTGAAAATGGAGCATGACCAAACTATATGATTTTGTAGGGATGAACTTTCTTTGGCCATGTTATTTTGAGAAGACATAATTGCTTAGTTAGTATGCTTGAAGTATTATTACTTTTATGTCAATATTAAAATTTCATCTTGAATCTTTCGGATCTGAACATTCATGCCACAATAAAGGAAATTACATAGAAAATTATGCTAGGTAGCATTCCACATCAAAAATTCTGTTTTTATCATTTACCTACTCGAGGACGAGCAGGAATTAAGCTTGGGGATGCTTGATACGTCTCCAACATATCTTTAATTTTTTATTGTTCCATGCTATTATATTATCTGTTTTGGATGTGTAATGGGCTTTATTATACACTTTTATATTATTTTTGGGACTAACCTACTAACCAAAGGCCCAGTGCAAATTGCTGTTTTTTTTCCTATTTCAGTGTTTCGCAGAAAAGGAATATCAAACGGAATCCAAACGGAATGAAACCTTCGGGAGAGTTATTTTTGGAACAAACGTGATCTAGGGGACTTGGAGTGGACGTCAAGAAAGAAGCGAGGAGGCCACCATGTAGGGAGGCGCGCCTGTCCCTCCTGGGCGTGCCCCCACCCTCGTGGGCCCCTCGCAGCTCCACCGACCTACTTCTTCCTCCTATATATATCCACAAACCCTGAAAACATCCGAGAGCACCACGAAACCCTATTTCCACCGCCGCAACCTTCTGTACCCATGAGATCCCATCTTGGGGCCTTTTCCGGCGCTCCATCGGAGGGGGAATCGAGCACGGAGGGCTTCTACATCAACACCATAGCCTCTCTGATGATGTGTGAGTAGTTTACCACAGACCTTCGGGTCCATAGTTATTAGCTAGATTGCTTCTTCTCTCTCTTTGGATCTCAATACAAAGTTCTCCTCGATCTTCTTGGAGATCTATTCGATGTAATTCTTTTTGCGGTGTGTTTGTTGAGATCCGATGACTTGTGGGTTTATGATCAAGATTATCTATGAACAATATTTGAATCTCCTCTGAATTCTTTTATGTATGATTTGTTATCTTTGCAAGTCTCTTCGAATTATCAGTTTGGTTTGGCCTACTAGATTGATCTTTCTTGCAATGGGAGAAGTGCTTAGCTTTGGGTTCAATCTTGCGGTGTCCTTTCCCAGTGATAGCAGGGACAGCAAGGCACGCATTGTATTGTTGCCATCGAGGATAAAAGGATGGGGTTTATATCATATTGCTTGAGTTTATCCCTCTACATCATGTCATCTTGCCTAATGCGTTACTCTGTTCTTATGAACTTAATACTCTAGATGCATGCTGGATAGCGGTCGATGTGTGGAGTAATAGTAGTAGATGCAAAATCGTTTCAGTCTACTTGTCGCGGACGTGATGCCCATATACATGATCATGCCTAGATATTCTCATAATTATGCACTTTCTATCAATTGCTCGACAGTAATTTGTTCACCCACCGTAATACTTATGCTATCTTGAGAGAAGCCACTAGTGAACCTATGGCCCCCGGGTCTATCTTCCATCATATAAGTTTCCGCTTTATTTTATTTTGCAATCTTTACTTTCCAATCTATATCATAAAAATACCAAAAATATTTATCTTATTATCTCTATCAGATCTCACTTTTGCAAGTGGCCGTGAAGGGATTGACAACCCCTTTATCGCGTTGGTTGCAAGGTTCTTATTTGTTTTTGTAGGTATAAGGCGAGTTGTGTGTAACCTCCTACTGGATTGATACCTTGGTTCTCAAAAACTGAGGGAAATACTTACGCTACTTTGCTGCATCACCCTTTCCTCTTCAAGGGAAAATCAACGCAGTGCTCAAGAGGTAGCAATCCCTTGGGACTCTGCGCCTGCACTTGCCTCTTTAGCACCAAAGAGGAAACATGCTGTACTACGCATGCTGGCGCCCGTCTGGCCTTGGTCATCATGGCTTGCATCATCCGAGCCTCATGAGGTTAGGGCTCGCATGGAAATCTCCGCTCCTCGGGAGCCAACCTAGGGAGGCCGCTCCTTCCGGAGGTCTTGGCGTCGTCCGCCTCGCGAGGCTCGGCCCCTCGCGAGGCTCGGCCCCTCCCGAGGGTCTTGAGTAGTTGGTGCTGAAGATGGGTCGTACCAGGCCGTCGATGGGGCCACGCCGTGGGCCACAGGCAGGCAAGTCTGGGTACCCCGGTTCCCAGGACGCCGACAGTAGCCCCCGGGCCCAAGGCGCGCTCGGACTTGGCTTCGAGGTGAAGCCAAAGGGCAAGGGCGAAGCATCGCAGGCCCTAATCGCCCGCGATCCCGGTTGACGCGTGGCGCTTGCCAAGACGTGGGCATCTCCACTTCCCCATGCAGCCCCTTTTCCTTCTCGATTGGACAACTGCCTGGTGCGCGCAGAGAGGCCATCATAGCTTGGGGTACTTACCTTCTTTTCCCTTTCCGACAGACGCGCGCCGCCTTCACCGGAATCCTCGCCTGCTCCAGCCCACCTCGCCGCCATGGCCCCCAAATCGAGGAGGGGAAAAGCCCACGCGATCGCGGAGGCCGCGCCGGGTTTGGGGCCAGCGTTGGAGCGGTCCACGGTGGTCAACCAGGAGGGGTTGGCCAAGGTTCGGCGAGCCCTCGCTGCCGACTCCAACGAGTGGAGGGCGACGACGGTCTGGCCTGCTTCCCGGGCCATGGTCGACATGGAGGCCACCGAGATCCCTCTTCACTTCCATGCCCTCTTCGCCGGCCTACTGCCACCATTCTCCGACTTCCTCAACGTCGTGCTTTCGCATTATCAGATTCACGCGCTGCATCTAGATCCCGGATCCATCGTCCTCCTCTTTGCTTTCCCCTTCTTGTGTGAGGCCTTCGTCGGAATTTCCCCGTCTGTGGCCTTGCTCCTCCACTTCTTCTCCCTTCGCCTGGTCGACGACAAGCAACGCTCGGGGTGCGTGTCACTTCAAGCGGCCATGGTGACTGCTGGCTCCAGCATCGATTTCTCGCTCCTCCCGGATGTGAGGGGGTTCCAGAAACACTGGGTGTATGTAGACGTCTGCGTGTGCAGCCCCTTCTCCTTCTCCCAACGGCGCCGGCGGTGCCGAGCTCCAGTTGGGGGCATGCGGAGCTCGCTGACCCGCGGGTCGAGCGCGCCTGGTCCGGACTAGCGGAGCTGAAGCAGGCAGGAGTGACGATGGCGATGGTGGTGAAGGAGTTCGTCAAGCAACGAGTTGCCCCGCTCCAGCGCCACTCCCGCCCCATGTGGGCTTTCTCCGGTCCGGGCGACCCCATGAGGCTTCAAGTGTCCCCACTCCCTCCTGGCATGCTACTAGAGGTGGTGAAGCTTCTGACAGGCGGCGATCTGGGAGCTCTTCCACTCGGCGGGTGCCCCTTGTACCATTACCCGATTGGGCAAGCCTTAGCCGAGAAGATGCCGTGCTTCGACGAATGGGGGCCGCGCCCGGAGGGCCTTGAGGGACCTTGCGAGAACCCCCATATTGGTGGCCCCTGTGCTTGCCGATCATGTGGCGTGCGCCCCAGAGGTGGTTGTAGGGGGGCAAATGCCGCCGGGTACTCTTGGGGCGACCGCTGGGGGGCGGATGCCGTCAGGTGCTCCTGAGATAGCCGCCCCTGAAGTTCCAGCGAGCGCTCCTGAGGTGGCCACTGGTGAGCAGGTGCAGCCCGGTGCTCCTAAGGCAGTTGCCCCTGAAGCTTCGGCAAGTGCTCCTGAGGTGGCCGCTGGTGAGCAGGTGCAACCCGGTGCTCCTGAGGCGGCGGCACGCAGCTCAGCCGCCAAGGGCCATGCTCCGATCCTCGGCTTGCTTCGTCTAAACCTTGGGGCACTCCGCAAGAGGAAAGGGCTCTGGAGCTGCAGTGGTGATGCCCCCCGGCCCTGAAACAGAGGAAGTACATAGCCGTAGACGAGTAAGTGCCTTATCTTTGTGGTTCTTCGCAGGTCGCGTCCTTTCCTAACCCTGGCTCCTCAGGATCTCTTTGGCTGTGGCGGCGAAACCTCCTGGGGAGCGACCTCCGAAGGCCCTTGGTCCGCTCTCGATTCCAGGCCCCTCACGACAAGCATCTGCGCAAGGCACGGGACTGGCCCACGAGGCGGGGGCGCCGCTGGGGGGCCATGAGCCTGTGATCTCAAGAACCTTCCCCCGTGATTACCTCTGGGCGTAGGGAGCATCCCGAGGGCTCCTCCGTTGATGCTGGTTGGTAGTTGGGCCGCCCCAGCATTGGCGTCATCCTCGAGCGGTGAGGCCGAGATGCGTAGCGCCTTCACCAAGGCCCGGGGATCGGTTGAAGGAGCGCCGGCGTCCAACCCCCTGCCGAAGGCAGGCGAGTCATCCCGCGCCTCCATGGCAGCCCCTATCGCAGGGGAAGGGCTCGGCCGCGCGCTGGAGCTCACGCGCGTGCGCAGCACTGTCCGTCATGACCTTTTCGAGGAAGCAATAGGCGTGCTGAGTCGGCTTGGAGGAGAGCTTGTCGATGTCGACGCCCGCCTCGAGGCGGAGGGCCTCCGCTTAGCGCGCGAGTGGCACCAGCTGAAGGTCGCCATCAACCTCGGGCATCTGCAGCATGAGCGCGCCAGCGCGGATGCCGATGTATCCCTCGCAGCTTCTCGCGAGGCTTGCGCCCGTGCTCTGGAGGAAGCCAGGGCCGTCGACTGCCACCGTCAGACTGCCGAGGAGCGGGAGAGAGAGCTTCGAGCTTCAAACGCCGCCCTTGAGCGACAGGTCCATGTTGGGGAACGTAGCATGCAATTTCAAAAAAATTCCTACGCTCACGCAAGATCTATCTAGGACATGCATATCAACGAGAGGGGGAGAGTGTGTCCACGTACCCTCATAGACCGAAAGCGGAAGCGTTAGCTTAACGCGGTTGATGTAGTCGAACGTCTTCTCGATTCAACCGATCAAGCACCAAACGTACGGTACCTCCGAGTTTTGCACACGTTTAGCTCGATGACGTCCCTCGAGCTCCTGATCTAGCAAAGTGTCGAGGGAGAGTTCCGCCAGCACGACGGTGTGGTGACGGTGATGGTGAAGTTATCCGCGCAGGGCTTCGCCTAAGCACTACGACAATATGAAGGGAGGAGTAAACGGTGGAGAGGGGCACCGCACACGGCTAAGAACAATTGATGTGCCTTAGAGGTGCCCCCACGGCCCCGTATATAAAGGAGGGAGAGGGGAGGAGGCCGGCCTAGGCACGCCAAGTGGGGAGGAATCCCACTTGGACTCCCAGTCCTATTCGCCCCCTTCCTTTTATCAGAGGGGGAAAGGGGGAGGAGAGGGAGAGGGAGAAGGAAAGGGGTCCGCGCCCCCTCCCCTTGTCCAATTCTAACTCCCCATGGGGAGGGCGCACCACCCCCTTGTGGGCTGCCTTGCCTCTCCCCTACGGCCCATGTGGCCCATTACTTCCCCCGGGGGGTTCCGGTAACCTCCCGGTACTCTGATAAATATCTGAAACACTCCGGAACCATTCCGTTGTCCGAATACTATCGTCCAATATATCCATCTTTACCTCTCGACCATTTCGAGACTCCTCGTCATGTCCGTGATCTCATCCGGGACTCCGAACAATCTTCGGTCACCAAAAAACATAACTCATAATACAAATCGTCATCGAACGTTAAGCGTGCGGACCCTACAAGTTCGAGAACTATGTAGACATGACCGAGACACCTCTTCGGTCAATAACCAATAGTGGTGTTGCATGTGGGGTTCCGGAAAACCCTTGAGGTTCCAACACTGGGGTGCGCATGAAGTCTTTCCCTCCTGCCGATTTACACCCTAGCTCACAAAGATCTCGCGGACGAACTCGCAACACAGAGAGACACGAGGTTTATACTGGTTCGAGCCACCGTTGTGGTGTAATACCCTACTCCAGTGTGGTGGTGGTGGATTGCCTCTTGGGCTGATGATGAACAGTACAAAGGAAGAACAGCCTCCCGAGGTTGAGGTGCTCTTGTGCTTGTCGAACTTGTGCGGGTGAGGATTCGATGCCTACTACTGTGGTGGCTAGACCTATTTATAGTGGCCCTGGTCCTCTTCCCAAATATCGAGCGGGAAGGGAGCCAACAATGGCGGGCGAATTTGAAGGGGGACAACTAGTACAAGCTATCCTGACAAAAGCGGTCTTCGCCTGTGAAAAGCTCTGGTGGTGACGCCGTCTTGGGCTCCACGATGACCTCCGTCTTGCCGTCCTCCTGGTCTTGGTCTTGTTGCACCAATATAGCAACCTTTGCCTGATGCCTCAGTACTCTTCGCCTACGCTGGCCTCCTTAGCACCAAAGAGGAAATAAGGATGCTGCGTGCGCTGGCGCCCGCCTGGTGCCGTTCGTCATGGCTCACGTAGCGAGAGCCTCGTGAGGTTTTGCCCTGCCTTGATATCTCCGCTCCTCACGAGCCTGCCTAGTTAGGCTACTCCAGAGGAGGTCATGCGTCGTCCGCCTCGCAAAGCTTGGACCCTCGCGAGGGTCTTGGATGCCTTGTTGATGAAGATGGGCCGTATGGCCTGCTGGCTTAGCCACGCTGTGGGACGCATGCAGGCAAGTCTGGGGACCCCCGTTCCCAGAACGCCGACAGTAGCCCCCGGGCTTGGCTTCGCTGCGAAGCCAAGGGTCAAGTTCGGAGCACCACGGGCCCCAAAAGCCTACGGCCTCGGTTGACGCGTGGCGGTTGATTGGACGTGGGCGTCTCCGCTTCCCCACGCTGCCTTGGCAACTGCTTGACCTGACAAAAGGCTGGCGTAGGCGGTTCTTGCCTTCATTGCATCTTCCTTGCCTTGCTCCAGATCCCCTTTCTTGCTCCTCGCCACCGCTACCTCCAGATCCGCTCCAATCTCATCCTGCACCCGCAATCCATGGCGCCACGCAAAGTCAAGACTTCCTCAGCACCGTCTTGGTATGAGCCGGCCCTGGAGGCGCCCACCGTCACGGAGAAGAGCCTTGCCTCCGTGCGCCTGCTGACGGCGGGCGAGAGCAATGAGTGGGGGGCGACCGAGCTCTGGCTTGCCTCCGACGTGCCGGAGCCCGAGGGAAGCACCTACTTCCCCTTCTTCTCGAGCAGCATCGCCGTTGGGTTGGTTCCTCCCTTCTCTGATTTCTTTTATGAGGTCCTCGACCACTACGGTCTGCAGGCGCTGCATCTCCATCCCAACTCTGTCCTCCTCATGTCCATCTTCGCCTACTACTGCGAGGCGTACCTGGGCGTGATGCCGTCCATGGCGTTGCTTCGCCATTTCTTCTTCCTTCATGTCAGCGAGGGTCACATCTCCGGATGCGCTAACTTTGTCGCGTGCGGCAAGGCCAACTCGATCTCGAGCACCGGGAAGAGGGCCGACAACATCCGATCCAAATGGGTCATGATGGATGCCCAGCGTGCCGATCCGTGCCTGGCGTTGCCGATGGAGGTGCCTCGGCCGGGCAGGGGGTGGCCCAAGGCGGAGCTTGTCGACGAGCGGGCATCCTCGGTGTTGGGGCAGATGATGACCGACCTGAAGCCGGGCAACGCGAGGGCGGCCAAGATAACAGGGGCGATGCTCCTGAGGGAGTTCTTGATGCTGCGGGTTGCCCCACTCCAGGCGCGCGCCCCCCCTCTGGGAGCTTGAAGAAGAGGAGAACAAGACCCGCCTGAGGCCAGAGGACCTGCCTGGCGATGAATTGGATGTCGTCCTGCGCCTCATAGTCGGGGACAACCAGGAGTACCCGCCTAGCGCCTTCGTTCCCATGTTCCAACGCAGGGACCGGGAGGAATTCGTCGCCTCCAGGCCGACTTTTGACGCGCACGGGCTAGTGCCGCCGGTGCTTCCGGGAGCTCCTACGGTGCAGAAACCGGTGGAGGTGTCTTCTGGCGAGTCCCGCGGAGAGGGGGGAAGAGGAGGTGGACTCGGAGAAGACCCTGGAAGAGGTGGGGGAGACTTCCCCTCCGAGCAAGGCCGAGATTCTCCGCGCCCTTCCTGATGATGCCGAGGCCGACGCCTTCCAAGGGGAGAGGGAGCAACCCCTCATCCCGATGAAAAGTAGGTCGTTGCTGGTGGCCAGTGGTGCCGCCTCCGCCCCGGTACCTCCTGGGGCTGGCTCCGGCTCTGCCTCTGCTCCGCCTAGCGCTGCTGGAGCCCGAACACCTGCCCCTCAGGTCCTGAAGCTGTCAGGCTTCAAGCTTCTCAAGCGGTCAGTAGAATACATCACAGTGGATCGGTAAGTGTCTTAAGCTTCGCCTTCTCCTTGCTTGCACTCGTCATTTCCTGATACCCGCCCTTGGTTGATCAGGCCAACATCTTCGGCGAAGAAGAGGAAGGAAGACGCAGCGGCCGTGCCTCCCGCGGAGAAAGGAGGCAACAGCACTCGCATCTCCCCAGCCCGATCGTCCTTGCGAGGCCAAGAGGAGCATCGCCGCGTGGAATCAGCCCCCATGGCCCCGCTGGCTCTGGAGGTGCCGGTGCTTGGCGCGGCTGACGAGGTCCCAGTTGCTCCGGGTTCCGCGGTCTCCCAAGCCCTGGTAACGATGTTGCTTCCTCCTACTGCTGCACCTCCACTGTCGGGTGGTTGGTGCGACATATGCCAAGGGATGGCTTATCATTGTGGGAGCCAATAAAACGTCGCCGGTGCCTAGAAACGGGATGAGGCAAAGACATGCACGCCGGCGGATCTTACCCAGCTTCGGGGCTCTCCGAGGAGATAACACCCCTAGTCCTTCTCTGCGGGGTCTCCGCATGATCACTAGATCGATGAAAGGTAGCTACAATCGCTCCTAGAGCTGTTGAGATCAAGAGAGAAGAAGAACAAGGCTAGCACTTGCTTCTCTCTATCTATAGTGTGTGTGTGTGTGTGTGCTATGCTTAGAAGCGGACTATGCTCAGAGGCCAACCCTTTGCATGGGTGCTCCGGGGGGTTTATATAGGCCTACCCCCCGGGGGTACAATGGTAATCCGGCTGGGCTCTGGTCCCAGCCGTCAGTGTCTACGCTCGCCGGCTTCTCCGCCGGCTGGTGGGTCCCGCCGGCTGCCGGCTACTTGGTCGACAGGCCGGCCCCACCGCCTAGGGTCTTGTCGGCGGCTGCTTACTGTAGCCGCGCCTCTGATGACGAGGGCTTTGTCGAGGTAAGCATGGCTACAGTGCGCCGCCTCGGGGGCTCTCACTATAGCCTTACCTCGTCTTGTCTCCTTAATGGGGCTCCTGCTTCGAGGAAGGGAGTAGCCGGCTTCTGGAGGCCGGCTACGCTCTTGGCCGACTGGGAAAGGCCGGGCCGCCTTCACGCCTCTCTCTGGCTGAAGGGGCCCGCCGCCCGCGGGCCGTACGGGAGTCGGTCGTGGGTGACGTCGAGGCCAGCATGGCTACAGTGCCGAGCCGCACGGGAGACGGCCGTCCCGTATGGCCTCCTGTAGCCATGCCCGCCTCGGGCTTTGGGAGTAGTGGGCCGCACTGTGGCCACACCCCGTCGTGTCACCGTTATGTGGGAACAGCTTTGGTGGTTATGGTCTCGGCCGGCTCCTAGGAGTCGGCGTTCTTCTTGGCCGGCTTCTTGGAGTCGGCCACCCCGTAGTCGTCCTGGGGAGGAGTTGGTAAGGCTGGGTCGCCTTCCGGGAGTCGGCTTCAGAGGTAGCCGGCCAGGGAAGGCGGCCCAATGCTCGGAGTGCTTGGAGGCCCGAAGGCCTGATAATTTTTTCAGAAGAACCAGGGGCAGTCGGTTAGGCTACCCGTGGCCATTTACTCCGACAGTAGTCCCCGAAGCTGATTGGGCTTCGAGGTGGAGTGGGGGTTGAGAAGCTCGATCAGCTTCCTATCATGACAAGCCGGCAGCTGGGAGCCGGCCTTGGTCAGGCGCGCCGATTGAGTCGAAATCTTCTGGAGTCGGAGGGCGGGAGCCCGCTGACATGTGCACCGGGCCGCGGGCCGGCCACGGGCCGTCGGCGAACCACGTGGCCGGAAAGCCTGCCAGCCCACGCGCGTGACGGGACGTCGCCGCAGGGAGGGGGCCCGCCACGTCCGCGCCCCGGCCCAGGCGCGGATCCTTTGTATCCCGAAACCGCCCGCACGTTCCGTGCGGCAGTTTCGGCTCGCATTTATGCGAAATAATCGCGAGACGTGGGGGGAGTGGGCGTAGTTAATCCCACGCCCCCCACGTCCGGCCTCTTCGGCCTCGTGAGGCTATAAGTAGGGGGAGGTGGAGGGCGGCAGGCCCTCGCACGCTCCTCCTACTTCCACCGTCTTCTTCCTCTTGCCAGTTCTTGCGACAGCGCCTCGCCGCCGCGCTCTTCCACCGCACGCTCCTCCGCCGCCGTGCTAGCTTTCGCCATGCCTCCCACCGTAGATCAGCTTGGCGGGGATTGGGACGGCTCCAACGTCCATGACGACCACGTCGACTTCCTCCGCGACACGCGGCGGCTGCCCAGCGCGGACAAAGTGGAGGTCCGCCTCGCGCCGGCGAAGGAAATCTCGCCGAGGCCGCAGGAGGGCGAGCGGGTGGTCTTCCGCTCGCACTTCTTGCGCGGCTTCGGCCTGCCAGTGAGCGCATTCTTCCGCTCCTGGCTTGAATTCTATCAGCTCCAGCCGCACCATCTCACCCCCAACGCGGTGGTGCTGCTGTCCGCCTTCGTCACCCTATGCGAGGGCTATCTCGGCGTCCTCCCCACCCTTGAGCTCTGGGGGTAGTTCTTCCAGTCGAAGCTGGGCACGCGCGTTAAGGGCGTGCCGGCTCATACTGGCGCCTTCATCGCGTCGCGGAGATCGGCTGCCGACAACCCCTTCCCCGTCATCACGCTGATCCAATCGGTGAAGAAAGTGGCACAAGTCGTACTTCTACGTGCGGAACATCGCTCCACGGGGCGACTACATCAACCTGCCGGCTTACGTAGCCGGCCCACCAGCGGGCAGGCTGCCCCAGTGGTCCTTCCGGGCTGTGACGCTGTCGCCGGCGGGAAATGCCGCCATCACCTGACTGCGGGTGATGGTCCAGTCGGAGGGCCTGACGGGGCCCGACCTTCTGGCCGCGTTCGTCACGCGCCGGGTTCTTCCGCTCCAGAGCCGGCCTCATCTGATCTGTCAGATGAGCGGCCAGCTCGATCCGAGCCGAATGTGTACCAAGGAGATGCCGCGCGAGGAGGTCGCCTACATGGTGAACTACCTTGCGAACTGCAAACTCATCGAAGAGTGGCAGTTCGGCAAGGAGCCGTATAGCCGAGCCAATCCGCCGCCTACGGTATGCTCTCCCTGTGTCTTTTTCTCTCTCTTCGTTGCCGAGTTCCTCTGGGCCGACTCTAACTTAGTCGGCTTGTTCTTTGACAGAGTCCTCTTCTTCGGCCGGCCGGCGGGTCAGACACGGAGCACCGCTTCGTCCCCGACCGGACCGAACATGACCTGGAGGACCCCGACCTGGGGGCGGTCCATATGGACGACGACGTTGAGCCGGGCGGAGGCCAAGCCGGCGGCGAAATAGGCGGCTCTGGGTTCACTGCCACCTTTGACGACTGGCCGGACGACGACGTTGAGCCGGGCGGAGGCCAAGCCGGCGGAGAAATAGGCGGCTCTGGGTTCACTGCCACCTTTGACGACTGGCCGGACGACGATGAAGCCGAAGCCGTCCCGCGCCGCCAGCCGGCATCTGGACGCGGCGCAGCCTCCTCCGCCGCGCAGCCTGCTCGGGGTGGAGGTCAGAAGCGTCGCGCCGCCCAGGGCTTGTTCGGCAGCCGAACGAAGAAACCCAGAGGCGGGGCGGCAGCCACCAGGCGGGAGGAAGCGGCCGCGAAGGCGGCTCGTTTCCGCAAGGTGGTGAAGCATCCGCAGACCGTGTCGGCGTAAGTCCGAATCTTTCTTTGTGTACTCTCTTTCTTTCTTTTCTTTGGTGGTTTTTGAACTCTCGTCTTTTTCTTCAACGATCAGAGCTCCGTTTTCACTTGAGCGGGCGGCTGCCGGCTCCGTCGTCGAGTCGCCAAGGGGCTCTGGGAGCACCACCCGCCGCGTGGACCCCCGCGCCGACCTCCAGGAGGCGACGGAAAGGAACGCGCGTGAGGCGCGGGAGGAGCAGGAGGCACGGAAGGCGGCCGCCGCCCAGGCGGCGCGGGAGGAGGAGGCGGCGAAGGCACTCGCCGAGGCCGCAGCCAGGGCCCAGGCAAAGGTTGAGGCTGCGGCGGCGGCGGGGGAGGTTTTGATGGTCACCCCGCTGCGCGTCATGGCGCCTGGGGACATGGAACCCTCGCCAGGGGGAGCCAGCGGCGACCAGCCGGGGCTGGGGGCAAGCGGCGACGACGTCATCATCTTGGAGAAGGCGCCGGAGCCGACCCTTCCGACTGGGGCGGCCCAAGGTGGCCGGCCTGACCCGCCGCTTGCACAGTCGGCGGAGGGCGAGCCGGCCGCGAGGGTTGAGGTGGCGGTCCAGATTCCGCCAAGCCGGCGTGCGGGGAAGGCCGCGTCGGAGCCGCAGAAGGCTGCGTCGGAGCCACAGCCGGCCGTGGGCTCCAGCTCGTCGGCCTGAGATGCGGAGGCGGCCAGCGCTACCTCGGGGTGGACGCCGGGCGGAGGGACAGCCGTAGTGAACGTGGCTGCACAAGACGTCCGGACCCGGCTCCAAAGCCAAGCCGCGGCGCTGAGGCAGTTCACCGACGAGTTCCTCGCAATGCGGGCGGCCATCCGGGTTAGTATTCCCCATCTTGCTTCTTCTTGACTTTGCTTTCTTCTTGATCTTGATTTCTTCCGTGGGGGCGTGTCAGCGCACCCACTGGGTGTAGTCCCCGAGTTCCGAGCCGGCTGCTGAGCAGGCGGCTTGGAACTTCTTGGTGGATTTGCCTTTGCTATTTTTGTTCTCACTTCGATCTTCTGTCCATCTTGCAGGACTACCACAGCCTTCAAGCGGCCGCCTTCAACTCCCAGGCCCGGGAGCTGACTCAGAAGACCGCCGACCTTACTGAGAGCCGAGGTACGTGACTTGATCTTTATCTCATGTGGGGGCGCGTCAGCGCACCCACTGGGTGTAGTCCCCGAGATTCAGGCCGACTGCTGAGCAGTCGGGTCAGATCTTCCTTGATGATTTCTTACTGTTCTTCTTCTTCTTCCGACTTTGCAGCGGCCAACGCCAGTCTGAGGGCACAGCTGGGGGAGTCCCAGACTGCTCTTCGTGCCAAGGATGCCGAGCTCGCCGCCTTGGTGCAAGAGCGCGACCGCCTGGTCAAGAAGCTGGCCGACCAGGAGGAAGGCCACAAGGCGGCGCTGAAGGCTGTGCAGGATCGTGAAGCCACTCTCCAGGCCGAGTTCGAGACGGAGGCGGCTGGCTGGGCTGAGGCCAGGCAGACTCTGGTCTCTGGCTACGGCCAGATCGAAGATCTGGTTGACGGTAAGCCGCCTACCTCTCCGTCCTTTCTTGCCATCTGCCACTTTGGCTTGTTTTCTGATTTTGGTGTTCTTTTCTTCCTTTCTTCTTCTTTGTGCAGAGTATTTCCCTGGCTATTCGACTGCCGCCAACCAGGCCATCGAGGCCCGTCGCCAAGCGCGAAGGCAGGCCGGCTTTGAGATCTCGCCAACCGCCGGCCGCTCGCTGGAGGAACAGCTCCTGGCGATCCAAGCTCGTATCCAGCCGGCTCACCGGCTGCTCCGCCGGCTTCAGCGTGCCGGGGCGCAGGTCTTGGCCGCCCTCTGGCCCGGCCAAGTGGTCCCTCGCACCCCCAGTCGGACCGCCGACTGGCTGGAGGTGGCAGTCGGCCGCTTCGAAGCTTGGAAGGCGTCGGCGGCTCGCTCCGGTGCCAGGCGGGCGCTAGAGTTCGTCAAGGCCTGGTATCCCGGCCTAAGCCTGGACCAGCTGGCTACCTGGCGGCAGCAAGCCGACACGGAGCTGGAGCCGGCGCGGCCGGCCATCATTCGGCGGGCTTCGGCGATCGCCGACTACACCGACACCAGCGTCTTCGCCCCCGAGGTGGACGACAATGGAGTCGCCCAGCCGGAAGAGTGGTTCGGGCTGGACCCGGAGTACGGTGAGGACTCGGCGGAGGAGATCGACTCCAGCGACGAGGGCGAAGAAGAGGAGGAGGAGGAGGGTGAAGACGCCGAGCCGGCTGGTGGAGTAGCCGGCCAGCCTTAGTCTGACCGCGCCTCCAGCACTACGTCGCGCGCCTCCACGCCTCCTGCCGCAGGTGGTGGTCAAGCTGGGGCCCGCTAGTCGGCCACTCCTTCAGCCGGCGAGGCCGCCTTCACCGACCAGCTCGGCCTCCATGTCGCGCCCTAGTCTGCCGTCTTTTGCTTTTCCTATCTTGTTACTCTTTAGAACAATGTTTGGTTAAATTCGCACAATTCCACCCACTGGGTGTATTCGAAC
Organism: Triticum aestivum; assembly: GCF_018294505.1. NCBI lineage: Eukaryota > Viridiplantae > Streptophyta > Magnoliopsida > Poales > Poaceae > Triticum > Triticum aestivum. Next base: position 363,192,505 of record NC_057796.1, read on the forward strand.
TTATGTCCGTTGCCGGCCTGTTGGCGGCTTTATGTATATATATGACTTATGTATTTGGCCTTTCGTTGTACTTTTTGCTTTTTGTCCTTCTGCTTTTTCCTTTGCCGCCCTCCCTTGGTTGCCGCCTCCCCAGTCAAACAGTTGCTCTGCAATCTGTAGCCGGGGGAGTGCCTGGCCGATTGGGGAGGGGGAAGTACTTTAGCTCTGCTGGACTAAAGCTAAGTTTTTTAGGAAGCCGGCCAGCCGGCTGCTCTGGTAGCCGGCAGGCATGTTTGGAGGCCGTCTCTTTGCTATATAGGTTCGTTGTTCCTTAGCCGTTTTTCGTGTGGGCGTCCTTTCTGTCTCTCCTCTTGCTAGTCAGACGGTCAGTTCTTTGAGCTGCGACCTTCAACAAGAGAGGACTCGGGAGCCGGCGCACTACTTTTCTGACTTTAGGAAAAACTTTCGATATAGCTCAAGGCGGCTAGTCCCCGGGCCGACTAGTCGAACCCGGTGCCGGACAAAAGTTCAAAATGTAATAATACATTCATGGATATGACACTCGTCATTCATAGATAAATAAAAGGCAGTCCCCGAGTACTGTTCGGGGGCCCTGTTGGTTTGTACTTAATACAAAAGGGGAGCATGATACATACTGCTTTTCAGCTGTAAAATCGTCTTAGGAGGTTTGCGTTCCATGGTCGCTCCAACTCCTTAGCGGAGTCGTCTCTCTTGCGGGCTCTTGGTTTTTGCGCGTCGATCAAGTAGTAGGAGTCGTTGCCGAGTGCCTTGCTGACGACGAAGGGGCCTTCCCAAGGGGCCGAGAGCTTGTGCTGGCCAGCTGTTCGCTGGATCAGCCGGAGCACAAGGTCGCCCTCTTGGAAGGATCTTGGCTTGACCTTGCGGTTGTAGTGGCGGCGCAGCCCTTGCTGGTAGATGGCGGACCGGCTGAGGGCTAACAGCCGGCCTTCTTCCAGTAGGTCGACGCCGTCTTCTCTTGCTTCTTTGGCTTCCTCCTCCGTGTACATGGTGATCCGAGGCGAGTCGAACTCGATGTCTGTTGGGATGACAGCCTCGGCACCGTACACGAGGAAGAATGGAGTGAAGCCGGTTGACTTGTTGGGTGTAGTGCGCAGACTCCAGAGGACAGCCGGCAGCTCTTCGAGCCAGCAGCCGGCCGATCTTTCCAGTGGTACAACCAGTCGGGGCTTGATGCCGGAGAGGATGAGTCCATTTGCTCGCTCGACCTGGCCGTTTGACTGCGGGTGGGCAACGGACGCTAAGTCCAGTCGGATGCCCTGCGTCACGCAGAAACGTGCCAGTGCTCCTTTGGCGAAGTTCGTGCCGTTGTCGGTGATGATGCTGTGCGGCACGCCGTACCGAGTAGTGATGTCGGTGATGAATGTTACGGCAGTCGGCCCATTGAGCTTCTTGATTGGCTTTGCTTCAATCCACTTTGTGAACTTGTCCACAACAACAAGTAGATGTGTCAGGCCACCGCGGGCTGTCTTGAAAGGTCCCACCATGTCCAGTCCCCAGACGGCAAAAGGCCAAGTGAGGGGAATGGTTTTGAGGGCAGAAGCCGGCAGGTGTTGCTTGGAACTAAAAACTTGACATCCTCTGCAGCTCTTGACTATTTCTTTAGCATCCTCCAAGGCAGTCGGCCAGAAGAAACCATGGCGGAAAGCCTTGGCCACAAGGGATCTTGAGGCTGCGTGGTGGCCGCATTCGCCTTGGTGGATGTCTTTGAGGATTGCCACTCCTTTTCCTGGCTCGACACAACGCTGGAAGACTCCAGTGACGCCGCGCTTCACAAGCTCTCTGTTGATTATTGTGTATGCCGCGGCTCGTCGTGGCACTAGTCTTGCTGAGATCTCGTCAGCCGGCAGCTCTCTGCTGACTAGGAACTTGAGGATGGGCTGGGCCCATGAGGGAGCTGTGACTTCTTCTTCTGTTAATGTGGCCACCATGACTCGGGTGGGTGGGTTGGGTGGCGTTGAATTGGAGTCGGCCACCGCTTCTTGTGTCGTTGCAGTCCCCGGGCCGACTGCTGCAGTCCCCGGGCCGGGTTCTGAAGTCCCCGGGCCGGGTGCGACTACGGCAGTCCCCGGGCCGGTTGTCGAAGTCCCCGTGCCGCCTGCGGGGTTTCTCCAGTCGGATCCGGCTGTATTTGGCGCAGGCGGTATGAAGATGGAATCCGACTCTGGAGACGGCTTGATGGACGGCTTGAGGAGGCGCTGGAGGGAGACGCCAGTCGGTATGGCTTGTCGGGTGGAGCCGATCCGTGCTAGGGCATCTGCTTGGTCGTTGTCGGCCCTTGGCACGTGAAGGAACTCGCACCCTTCGAAGTATTCGCTTATCTACTGGACGAGGAAATGATAGCTCGCCATGTTCGCGTCCTTGGCGTCCCAGTCGCCAGATGATTGGTGGACCACCAAGTCTGAGTCGCCGTAGCACAGGATCCGGCGTATGCCAAGCTCTTTGGCTAGCCGGAGCCCGTGTACGAGCGCCTCGTACTCGGCCACGTTGTTGGAGGCGGCGAAGTGGATCTGCAGTGTGTACTTGAGCTTGTCGCCTTTGGGAGAGGTGAGGACGATGCCGGCTCCCAAGCCGGTGCGCATCTTGGACCCGTCAAAGTGCATCCGCCAATGGGTAGAGTCGGGAGCCGGCGGTAAGTAGTGGGTCTCGGCCCAGTCGACGAGGAAGTCGGCCAATGCTTGCGACTTGATGGCGGTGCGGGGTTGATAGAAAATCGTGTAGGGCGCCAACGCAATGGCCCATTTGGCCACCCGGCCGGATGCATCCCGGCTGCCTATGATCTCGGCGAGCGGGGCAGTGCACACGACCGTGATGAGGTGCTCTTGGAAGTAGGGCTTCAGTTTCTTGGCAGCGAAGTACACTCCATAGCACATCTTCTGGTAGTGCGGGTAGTTTTGCTTTGAGCTGGATAGTACTTCGCTGAGATAGTAGACCGGCCTCTGGACCAGCTGGGCTCGGCCTTCCTCCGGGCGCTGGACCACAACAACAGTGCTGACGACTCGGCTAGTCGTGGCGATGTAGAGGAGCATGGGCTCCTTCTCAGTCGGCGCTGCCAGGACAGGCGGAGTGGTCAACATTTTCTTCAACTCATGGAAGGCTTGGTCGGCTTGATCATTCCACTCAAAGTGAGTGGACTTCTTCATGAGTCGGTACAAGGGGAGAGCCTTTTCTCCTAGTCGGCTGATAAAACGATTCAGGGAGGCTAAGCAGCCAGTGAACTTCTGCACATCTCGCAGCTTGGTGGGAATCTCCATCCTCTCGATGGCCTTGATCTTGACGGGGTTGCACTCAATGCCGCGTTCGGAGACCAGGAAGCCTAGCAGCTAGCCGGCTGGCACTCCGAACACGCACTTCTCGGGATTGAGCTTGATTTGGAATCGGCGCAAGTTGGCAAATGTTTCTTTCAGGTCTTCCAGCAAGGTACCGCGCTTCTCTGTCTTCACCACAATGTCATCTACGTAGACGTGGGCATTTCTGCCGAGTTGTTTCAAGAGACATTTCTGCATGCAACGCTGAAAAGTGGCACCGGCATTTCTCAGGCCGAATGTCATTGTCAGGTAGCAGAAAGCTCCAAAGGGTGTGAGGAAGGCAGTCTTCAGGCGGTCAGCCGGGTCCAACTTGATCTGATGATACCCTGAGTATGCATCCAAAAAACTTAACAGCTCGCATCCAGTTGTGGAGTCTATCACTTGGTCAATCCGTGGCAGAGCAAACGGATCCTTTGGGCAGGCCTTGTTCAAACTCGTGTAGTCTATACACATACGCCACTTGTTATTCTTCTTCAGAACCAGAACTGGGTTGGCAAGCCACTCTGGAAAGAACACTTCCATGATAAAGCCGGCGGCAAGGAGCCGGGCTATCTCTTCTCCCACGATTCTTCGCTTCTCTTCTGACAGTCGGCGGAGGGGCTGCTTGACCGGCTTCGCATCATCTCGGACATGTAATTTGTGCTCGGCGAAATCCTTCGGGACACCCGGCATGTCCTTTGGGGACCATGCAAAGATGTCTCGATTCTCATGGAGGAAGTCGACGAGCTCGCCTTCCTATTTACTGTCCAAGTTCGCCCCAATGACAGCGAACCTCTCCGGGTTCTCCGGGTCCAGAGGTATCTTATTCGTCTCTTTGGCAGGCTGGAAGGAGCCCTGCGCATCACAATCCTTGGGGTTGGGGGACAAGGCCGGCTGCTTGTCGGCCATGGCCACAACCCGTTCCAACATCTTCTTCTCTTCTGCCACCACGAGGGACTCGGCCAGCCGGCTACTGGCCATGGCACACTCGATGGACTTCTTGTAGTCGCCGGCTACCGTGATGATCCCCTTCGAGCTCGGCATCTTCATCTTCAGGTAGGCGTAGTGGGGCACAGCCATGAACTTGGCCAAAGCAGGTCGGCCAAGCAATGCATGATAGGGGCTCTCCAAATCCACTACTTTGAACCATATTGCTTCCCGGCGAAAATGATCTTTGTCTCCGAAGAGAACATCCATTTTGATCTTGCCGATTGGAGAGCAAGACAGGCCGGGTACGATACCATGGAAGATGGTGCGGCTCGGCATGAGCTGCTTCGCTTTGATGTTCAGCTTCTCCATGGTATCGCGGTACAGTATGTTGATACTGCTTCCGCCGTCTATCAAGACGCGGGAAAATCTGGCAGCTCGCCTCTTCGTCGCGAGGGTGACGTCCAAGACCATTGCATAGGAGCCAGGCGAAGGCATCACCTCTGGGTGGTCGGCCTGGCTCCTGCTGATTGGCTTTTCTGACCAGCGCATGAACTCGGCGGTGCTAGAGGCGACTGCATTCACTTCTTGGTGCTGTCGGCGTCGGCTGCGCTTGTCGTCGGCTTGACTAGTGAAGACGACGTAGGCGGCGTGCTCTTCGGGGAATTCGTCTTGGATGGCGCCGACTGCCGGCCGAGCCGCCGGCTGCTGGGGAGCTGGAGGCGGCTGGCCGGGAGGCGGAGGCGGCAACATTCCCTTACCCTTGGTGATGCGGGTGAGCCAGTGGCATTTCCGGGTTGTGTGGTTGGACGGCTTCGCGCCGCTATGGAACTTGCAGGGGGCGTCTAGAGCTTGCTCGTAGGAGAAAGACGGCTGCCAAGGCGGGCGGCCACCCTTCTTCTTGGGAGCGGGCCGATCTTCGGGCTGCTCGTCTTCAACTGTGGCCACCTGCCGACTGGAGGTAGCCGGCATGGGGCCCTTGCGCTTGTGGTCGTTCTGGTAGGGGCGCCGATTAGGGTCGCCAGCCGGCGTTTTGGGAGCCGGAGCAAGTACTTTCCCCGAGGCGTCCACTCGCAGCTCGGTCTTCATTGAGGAGTCGGCGGTGGCGTATTTGTCGGCGATGACCAGCAATTCATCGAGGGTAGCCGGTTCGTCGCAGAGGAGTCGGTGCTTGAGGAGGGTGCCCTCTCGGCACCCGGTGGTGAAGTACTCGATGGCTTGGACCTCGTGCACTCCCTCGCAGGAGTTGCGGAGCTCGGCCCATCGCGTGAGGTAGTCGCGGGTCGACTCGTTGGGCCCCTGGACGCAGAGGGAGAGCTGGCGAGGCTTGGGAGGCCGCTTGTAGGTGCTGGTGAAGTTGCGGACGAAGACTTCGGTGAAGTCCAGCCAACTGTTGATGATGTAGGGCTTGAGGCTGTTGAGCCATGTGCGCGCCGTGCCTTGCAGCATCAGGGGGACGTACTTCACGGCGACGCGCCGATTGCCGTTGGCTATGCTGACGGCCGTGGAGTAGTCGATGAGCCAATCTTCCGGCTTCACCGAGCCGTTGTACTTGGGTGTGTCTCTGGGGAGCGAGAACCCTTTGGGGAAGGGCTCGTCGCGGATGCGGGGGCCAAAGCATGGCGGGCCGACATCGGCTTCTTCTTCTAACGCCAAGGATCGAGCAAGGCGGTCGATCCTATGGCGGGCGTCGTTCTCGCCGACTCCTTCTCGGCGGCCGAGTCGGTCGCCAAGAGTCGGGTGTGTGATAGGCGGCGGAGTGAGGCGTCTTTCTCTTCGAGGCAGGGGAGGAGGCAGATTTCCTTGGCGCTCTACAGCTCGAGGGCAGCCATCCGCGTCGCGCTCGATGGTGATGCGAGTCCGGCTGCGGCTGGCAGCCGGCTCCTTGTCTTTCTTCTGGAGCGCGCCGCTTGCAGTCGGCGAGCGGGACGTCGCGGCGTGCTCCCGGCGCGGGGGATGACTATCAGCACGGGCGCCGGCTTCGTGCCGTTCTGCAGCCGCGTCGAGCAGCTGTTGGATCCGTCTCGTCATGTAGGGGAGCTCATCGGCTCCCTGCCCATTGAGCTCTTCTGCAGCCGCCTGAGCGGCTCGCAGATTCTCGAGCGGGGTGGCGTAGACGGGGCGATCCGCGCCCAGCATGCTGGCGACGGCTGCGCCGCGCTTCTGGACGAAGCCGGCTCGGCTCGGGCCGCTAGGCGGCGGCGTGCCGAAGGCGGCGCGGTCGACTTCGCGCTGGTGGGCCTCGGTGAGGCGTCTCATCGAGGCTATCTTCTGGCCCTCCGCGATGAGGGCAAGGCGGCGTGCCTCCAGGGTCTCGGCATCGGCGTCGGCCGGGATGGGGATGGAGAGATCGTGCATCGCCGCTTGCTGAGCGTCGCGGGCATTCTCGCCCAAGTTGGAGACGTGGCTGATGACCAGCACTTCGGTGACAGCGCTGCTGCCACTGTCAGCTCGAGGGAGAGGGTCGTCGAAGACCACCACGTCGGAGGGGTAGGCGTCAAGCGACGCGGTGTCGGAGTCGATGAGCATCGGGTCGGTGGAGCCGACCGACTCCATGTCCGCAGCAGGCTCGCTGGAGACGTGAAGTTGGTCGAGGAGGCTGACGAGGCGGCTCTCGGGGTAGTCGGTGCCTGCGTCGGACACAGGCTCGTCGGAGATGCGTGTCTCGCCGAGCAGATCGGCGAGGCGGCTCGCTGCGCAGGCGTCGTCGACGCCTTGCAGAGCGTCGAGGCAAACGCCATCGGGCACAGCAGGCTGCCTGCGCTCGCGGGGGAGGAAGAGGGTTCCCGTCCAGAACAGGTCTCCGGACGACGGTGCACCTGGCCCCACAGTGGGCGCCAAATGTCGGGTGGTTGGTGCGACATATGCCAAGGGATGGCTTATCATTGTGGGAGCCAATAAAACGTCGCCGGTGCCTGGAAAAGGGATGAGGCGAAGACATGCACGCCGGCGGATCTTACCCAGGTTCGGGGCTCTCCGAGGAGATAACACCCCTAGTCCTGCTCTGCGGGGTCTCCGCATGATCACTAGATCGATGAAAGGTAGCTACAATCGCTCCTAGAGCTGTTGAGATCAAGAGAGAAGAAGAACAAGGCTAGCACTTGCTTCTCTCTATCTATAGTGTGTGTGTGTGTGCTATGCTTAGAAGCGGACTATGCTCAGAGGCCAACCCTTTGCATGGGTGCTCCGGGGGGTTTATATAGGCCTACCCCCCGGGGGTACAATGGTAATCCGGCTGGGCTCTGGTCCCAGCCGTCAGTGTCTACGCTCGCCGGCTTCTCCGCCGGCTGGTGGGTCCCGCCGGCTGGTGGGTCCCGCCGGCTGCCGGCTACTTGGTCGACAGGCCGGCCCCACCGCCTAGGGTCTTGTCGGCGGCTGCTTACTGTAGCCGCGCCTCTGATGACGAGGGCTTTGTCGAGGTAAGCGTGGCTACAGTGCACCGCCTCGGGGGCTCTTACTATAGCCTTACCTCGTCTTGTCTCCTTAATGGGGCTCCTGCTTCGAGGAAGGGAGTAGCCGGCTTCTGGAGGCCGGCTACGCTCTTGGCCGACTGGGAAAGGCCGGGCCGCCTTCACGCCTCTCTCTGGCTGAAGGGGCCCGCCGCCCGCGGGCCGTACGGGAGTCGGTCGTGGGTGACGTCGAGGCCAGCATGGCTACAGTGCCGAGCCGCACGGGAGACGGCCGTCCCGTACGGCCTCCTATAGCCATGCCCGCCTCGGGCTTTGGGGGTAGTGGGCCGCACTGTGGCCACACCCCGTCGTGTCGCCGTTATGTGGGAACAGCTTTGGTGGTTATGGTCTCGGCCGGCTCCTAGGAGTCGGCGTTCTTCTTGGCCGGCTTCTTGGAGTCGGCCACCCCGTAGTCGTCCTGGGGAGGAGTTGGTGAGGCTGGGTCGCCTTCCGGGAGTTGGCTTCAGAGGTAGCCGGCCAGGGAAGGCGGCCCAATGCTCGGAGTGCTTGGAGGCCCGAAGGCCTGATAATTTTTTCAGAAGAACCAGGGGCAGTCGGTTAGGCTACCCATGGCCATTTACTCCGACATCCACTCCCTGGTCCTTCTGCTCCTGCTGCTGTCTTGGAGTGCGCCCTTTCGGAGATGACCCAGCTGCAGGTGGATCTCCTGAGCGCGGACCCGTGCCTGGTGGCCGGGCGTCTGGAGTTGGCCTCTGGCTGGCTTCACTCCGACCTGGCGGTTCGCGCGGCGCTGGGCCAGGCTGCTGCGGCTTCCGAGAAGGAGAAGCAAGGAGCCGCCAGCGCTGCAGCCGATCATGAGGCGGCGCTGAAAGACGCCAAGGCCACCCGTGACCGCTGCCAAGAGCTGGAGGGCGAGTTGCAGAGCCTACGCGACAAGCACGCCGAAGAGGTACGATGCCGCCAAGCGAAGGAGGTGGAGATGAAGGCCCGGGAGGAAGCCGTCAAGAATCGTGATGCCGAGCTGGCGGAGCTGGGGAAGAAGCAGGCCGCCGAGCGCAACCAGTTGGAAGAGTTGGAGCAGAAGATGGGGACGAGGGAGGCCGATCTTGATGCCAAGGCGCGAGTCCTGGCCGAAGACCGCGTGGCTTTCGCCGATCTCGAGAAGAGATCTCGCAAGGCGCTGAAGACGCTCTACGAGCACGGCCTGAAGAAGCCTCTGGACTCCGACAAGGACGGCCCCGCCCAGCTGCTTCCTCTCGTGGTGAAGGCGCTTGAGGAGGTCATTGACAGTCTTGGTACCATTGCGGAGGCAGAAGCTCGCGCCTTGTCTTCAGCCGCGCTGACTCGCGTCTTTAGCCACCTGCACCTTCGCGACCCCAACGGTTGCCTTGACGAGCTGCTGGAGCTTGTAGCTGAAGATCGATACGAGGCGGCTGCCGCGGCCGTGCGAGATCAGGTGGGGGCCCTGCTGAGGAAGTTCCGCGGCTTCGTCTCCGCTCCCCTGTCCGGCGATGTCATCGACCTTGCAGCTGGTGGTGAAGGTGAAGATAAGATTGCTCACGAGGGAGCACCTTCCGCGGGCGACGGCGACATCTAGAGGTGACACGCGCCCATTCTTCTCGTTCCGTTCCTGTGACATGTATCAGGCCTCGTGGAGGCGTTTAGACTTTTCATTTGGTATTGTGAGGACAATATGCTTGTAATATTTGCTTCGAGATTTTGCGATCTCCTTCCTATTTGCTTTGCGTTCTGCGTCGGCAGAGCCCGGCCCCGCACATACCTCAACCGCCATTGGGCCGACCGGAGACCAGGACGGACCAAGGAGTGAGGGGCTACGTGACCAGTTAGGCTCCTGAGTCGCGATGCTCAGGAGTCCCCCTTGACGCGCAAACAACATATAGGGAGAGTTCACGGGGATAGGTTAATGTTCTACGTCGGCAGAGCCCGGCCCCGCGCATACCTCAACCGCCATTGGGCCGACCGGAGACCAGGACGGACCAAGGAGTGAGGGGCTACGTGACCAGTTAGGCTCCTGAGTCGCGATGCTCAGGAGTCCCCCTTGATGTGCAAACAATTTCCATACCTACCCTCGCCGAGGCCTCGGGAGGGGCGCGCGACGCCCAGGTCCGGGGACCTGGTTGGGTGACGTGCGCTTGGGTGTGACCCGAGCGCAGCCCCCGTGCCCAGCCCCCTCGCGCGGCTCTCCCGAGGGAGGCATTGCGGTGAGGCTGGACGCTGAGCTCTGGGCTCCCTGAGATTGGTACGACCGTGGGGACGCCCTCAGTTGCTTATCACCAGCGCGGAGCATAGTGCTTCCGCTTGTGCACGGGCATAGCCGCTCCTCGGCAGTGTCGACAGCCAGCGTGGAGCATGGTGCTTCCACTTGGGCGTGGGATGGGGGCCCCCCTCCGGGAGGAGCCCCCGGGGCGTGTACAGCCCCGCCCTGACACGTGGCTTGCACGGCAGGGCTGCGAGGTGTATCTGGGCACTCGTGAGCCTGCGCGGGACTCACGAGGCCCTACCTCAAGGCGGGTTGCGCCCAGTCTTGAGTCTTGATGACTGTATGTTCCTGCAAGGCGGTTAGATGCAAGTACTCCACGTCCTCAGTTCCCGACCCTCGAGCGAGCTCAGCCGCCACTGGTATATGCCAGGTCGCGATGCCGTGGTCAAGGCCAGGGGGTGAGGGCTGGAGAGCCAATAAGAGCTCCTGAGTCGCGATGCTCAGGAGCCCCCCTTTTAATGCGCAAGCAGATTGCATAGGATGAACAGGCCCGCGGCGGGCGACAATCGAGCGGACAATAGCCGTTGGCAGGTTAAGCATGGAGAGCAGATCAACTTGGATAAATGCAGGAAGGTACATGCCACTGGGTCCGGCCCGAGCGGCTTGGGGATGATGCAGCCCGAGGGGCGCCCCCAGCAAGGTAAGCTAAAGACATAAGCAAAAGGGATACATGCCACAGGGACGGGCCCATGTGGCCTAGGAATAATGCAGCCCAAGGGGCGCTCCCAGCTTAAACGAACTTGGAAGATGTCACCTGGCTCTGTAGACAAAGTAGAGTTGGTGCAGCTGAAGGCGTGCGCTGAAGAAAGGACCCCTCATGAGCCACCAGAACCCCGGGCCTTGGGAGCCTCTGGGGGCTCGGGAGGTTCCCTGAAGACCGTCTCCATCTCCTCCAGGACGGCGTGGTACCTGGCCTCCTGAACCGCCAGGACTCGCCGCATGTTTCGCTGATAGGCCGACGCCACGCTCGGCAAGCCGAAGGGCATGTGAACGTAGCTGTGTGGTGGACATTCGCAGCGGCCCACACACAATGGCCAGAAGCGCTCCTGAGATGCGGCCCTGTTGAGCCCGGGGACGTCGATGCAGACACGCAGCCCAGCATCCTCGCCAGGATGCGGAGCTGCGCCTCGTGAGCGGCAGTCGCCGCGCATGGCCCTTGCATCTTGCAGTTCCTGAGTGGTCTTGGTGATGAACTCCTGGGTGGTGGGCACTCCTTGCCCTGTGCTCTCCTGAGGGACACGTGCCATGAAGCACGCCTCCATGTGGTTCCCAAGCACCTCCCTCGTGAGGTTGGAAAGGTCTGAGGCCCTCCAGAACAGAGCCCCTAAGCCTTGCCTGAGGAGGGCGCCGGGCGCGCCTTCCTATGCGATGGAGGGAGGCGCCCCTGAAGCGGGCGCTGATCCTGACATGGCTCCTGCCGCGGTGCCATCCTCCTGAGGTCCTGCGCGGCGCGGCTTCTTCTTCTTGGGGATGGCCTTCGTAGGGCCTTCACTTCTGCTGTCGGGGTCGTCGATTGCTGCAGCTTGAAAGGCGCGCTCGAGGGAGCACACCGCATCCCTCTCTTCACACGGGACCGTGATGATTCCTCCACTTCCGGGCATCTTGAGAACGTTGTAGCCGTGATGAGTGACTGCCATGAACTTGGCCAGGGCTGGATACCCGAGGATGGCATTGTACGGCAGGCAGATGTGCACGACGTCGAAGTCGATGAGCTCGGTGCGGTAGTTCTTGCGGTCCCCGAAGGTGACAGGCAGGCGGACTTGCCCTATCGGTGTGGTGGAACCGTCGGTCACTCCTGAGAAAGGCTCGGTGGGCTCGAGCTGTTCATATGGCACTTGGAGGTTGTCGAATGTGTCGACGGACAGGACGTTGAGACTTGCGCCGCCGTCGATGAGGGTCTTGGTGACCTACACATTGCTGATGACTGGGGAGCACAGCATAGGGAGGGCGCCAGCGGTGGCCGCGCACTTGAGCTGATCCGCCGAGTTGAAAATGATGGCGCATTGGGACCACCTGAGCAGGTGTGTGGCTTCGAGCTTGGGGAGCACCGCGTTCACCTCGCGAGCGAACTGTTTGAAGATGCGCTGAGAGGCCGGGGCCTAGGCACCGCCCAAGATGCAGGCGATCGCACGCGGCTCCTGGAAGCCCCCAGCCCCCTCTTCCTGGTGGTGGTCGTCGTTCCACCTTGGTGGCGGCAGCGGGGGAAGACCGGTGTTGCCTTGGGGGTGATCCTCACGAGGCTGGTTCCTCGAGGCGCCCTCGCGAGGTTGGTCCTGCCAGCGGTCCTCGCGAGGCCGGTCGCGCCACTCCTGGCGCGGGCCACGGTCATCCCAGCGTCCGCCTCCACGTCCTCCTCCGTGGTCGTAGCCTCGGTCGTTGCGCTCGGGGCGTCAACCGTAGCGTCCTTCCCGTATGGCTCTAAGCTCTTGACAGTCGCTGGTGTTGTGGGTGTTCAGGTTGTGGAAGACGCAGAACAGTTGGCCGTTCTTGGATGACTCGGGCTGATCTCTGCCCCGCTTGGTGTCGGGCTCCGCTGCGAGCACGACCGCCTCCTTGTGCTTCACGTCCTTGGCCTTGGCCTTCTTCTCCTCCGCTCCTGCGGCTGGCAGCTCGAGGAGAGAAAGGCGCCCCTCCTCAGCTCTTGCGCACTTGGTCGCCAGCTTGAACAGCTCCTGAGAGGTGCAGAGCTCCTCGTGGATGGTGAGCCCTTCCTTCATCTTGACGTCACGAACGCCGTCGGAAAACGCGGAGATGATGGCCTCGTCCGTGACCTTGGGGATCTTGAGGCGGGTGTTGTTGAAGCGCTGGATGTACTTCTAGAGGGTCTCTCCTGGTTGTTGCTTGATGCGGCATAGATCACCCGCGGCCGGCTGGCGGTCGCAAGTGCCCTGGAAGTTGGCGACGAAGCGGTCGCACATCTCATCCCAGGAAGAGATCAAGCCGTGCTGCAGGTTCAGGAGTCAGGAGCGGGCTCCATCCTTGAGAGCCATGGGAAACCAGTTCGCCATGACTTTTTTGTCGCCATTGGCCGCTTCGATGCTCAACTCATAGAGCTGCAGGAACTCCACGGGGTCGGCGGTGCCGTCGTAGCGAGGAGGCAGATCCGGCTTGAACTTGCCCGGCTAGGCGACGCTGCGCAGCTCAGGGGTGAAGGCGCGGCAGCCAGCCATGGTTGTCGGGGCCCGCTTCGGAGGTGGAGCTTGGTCTTGGCGGGGTTCGCGCTGCGCCACTGCGGGCGGTGCACGGTCTTGACGAGGTGGCGCGGGGAGCGCAGGTGCAGCTTCTAGTGGCCGGGGAATTTCTTGGCAGCTTCTCTCTTCGCGCGCGGGCGTCGGGTGTGGTGGGTCACGCCGCGGAACCGCGCGCCTTGGTGCCAAGGCTCCATCTTGGGGCTGAGGTGGTGGAGGCATGCCATGAGCCCCGTCGCCCGCGGCTGGTTGAGGGGGAGGCAGAGAGTGGGACGGCGCCGGAGAGCCCCCTGCAGCGCGGACGAGCTCGGCGACGCGGTCGAGCCACTCCTCGTAGAGGTCATCGACGGGGCGGTAACGCAGGAGCTCGTTCGCCGCGAGGAGCGCGGCCCGTTCCTCCATGGGAGCGCGGTGTGCGTGGGATGAAGAACTGGCTGGGGTCAGTGATGGAGTAGCGGTGCGGCCGTCCTGCCGCACCGGAGGATGCAGCGAGGACGCCTGCTGCTCGTTCCCCGCCGGGCCGTTGGCGGCGGGAGACGGAGAACGACGAGGTGGCCCGCCGACGGGAGCCGTCTGAGCGGCGCGGGCGGTGAGGGCAGCCCGACGCTCAGCTCGAGCACGGCGAGCGTCCGCCATGGAGACGATGGAGCGAGGAACTGATGGAAGGGAAGTTAGGGCGCACCCCTACCTGGCGCGCCAAATGTCGGATGTGGGGTTCCGGCAAACCCTTGAGGTTCGAACACTGGGGTGTGCGCGAAGTCTTTCCCTCCTACCGATATACGCCCTAGCTCGCAAAGATCTCGCGGACGAACTCGACGAACTCGCAACACAGAGAGACACGAGGTTTATACTGGTTCGAGCCACCGTTGTGGTGTAATACCCTACTCCCGTGTGGTGGTGGTGGATTGCCTCTTGTGCTGATGATGAACAGTACAAAGGAAGAACAACCTCCTGAGGTTGAGGTGCTCTTGTGCTTGCCGAACTTGTGCGGGTGAGGATTCGATGCCTACTACTGTGGTGGCTAGACCTATTTATAGTGGCCCTGGTCCTCTTCCCAAATATCGAGCGGGAAGGGAGCCAACAATGGCGGGTGAATTTGAAGGGGGACAGCTAGTACAAGTTATCTTGACAAAAGCAGTCTTCGCCTGCGAAAAGCTCTGGTGGTGACGCCGTCTTGGGCTCCACGATGACCTCCATCTTGCCGTCCTCCTGGTCTTGGTCTTGTTGCACCAATATAGCAACCTTTGCCTGATGCCTCGGTACTCTTCGCCTACGCTGGCCTCCTTAGCACCAAAGAGGAAATAAGGACGCTGCGCGCGCTGGCGCTCGCCTGGTGCCGTTCGTCATGGCTCACGTCACGAGAGCCTCATGAGGTTTTGCCCTGCCTTGATATCTCCGCTCCTCGCAAGCCTGCCTGGTTAGGCTACTCCAGAGGAGGTCTTGCGTCGTCCGCCTCGCGAAGCTTGGACCCTCGCGAGGGTCTTGGATGCCTTGTTGATGAAGATGGGCCGTACGGCCTGCTAGCTTAGCCACGCTGTGGGCCGCAGGCAGGCAAGTCTGGGGACCCCCGTTCCCAGAATGCCGACAAGCGGAACATGGATGCTCATATTGGCTCCCACATATTGTACGAAGATCTTTATCGGTCGAACTGTTATGACAACATACGTTATTCCCTTTGTCATCGGTATGTTACTTGCCCGAGATTCGATCATCGGTATCCTCATACCTAGTTCAATCTCGTTACCGGCAAGTGTCTTTACTCGTTCCGTAATGCATCATCCCGCAACTAACTCATTAGTTACATTGCTTTCAAGGCTTATCATGATGTGCATCACCGAGTGGGCCCAGAGATACCTCTCCGATACTCGGAGTGACAAATCCTAATCTCGATCTATGCCAACCCAACAAAACACCTTCGGAGATACCTGTGGAGCATCTTTAAAATCACCCATTTACGTTGTGACATTTGATAGCACACAAGGTATTCCTCTGGTATACGGGAGTTGCATAATCTCATAGTCAAAGGAACATGTATAAGTCATGAAGAAAGCAATAGCAATAAAACTTAACGATCATATGGTAAGCTAACGGATGGGTCTTGTCCATCACATCATTCTCCTGATGATGTGATCCCGTTCATCAAATGACAACACATGTCTATGGTTAGGAAACTTAACCATCTTTGATTAACGAGCTAGTCTAGTAGAGGCTTACTAGGGACACTGTTTTGTCTATGTATCCACACATGTATCAAGTTTCCGGTTAATACAATTCTAGCATGAATAATAGATATTTATCCTGATATAAGGAAATATAAATAACAACTTTATTATTGCCTCTAGGGAATATTTCCTTCAGCCCAGGTGCGCAGGGCCGCCCTGGCGGCACCGCCAAGCGAGGCCCCCTCCAATGAGAAGGAGGTCCAGGTACGTGAGGACGCGCTAGTGCTTGAGGCATTGGAGAACAGCCTAGAGCTCGAGCGGCTGGAGGTGAGGGAGCGCCAAGCCGCCGCGGCTAAGGACGTCATTGCCGCTCGGGAAGCCAGGGTCCAGCAGGAGGTTGACCAAAGGGTGGCAAAGATTCGCGCGGCTCTTGCTGATGAGCATTGCCGGGAGTTGAGGCTCCAGGAGATCCGGTTCCAACAGCAGCAGGTCGAGCTTGAGGGCCGGAACAGCGCCCTTAGGGCGAAGCTAGCCGCATCGGAGCAGCGCGAGAGGGCCGCCGAAGAGGCTCGGGCCTCCGCCCAAGCCAACTTGGCCTCCGCCCGAGCTGACCTATCCTCGATCCACCAGCAGGTCACGGGCGTCACGTCTCTTGTGGAGAAGGTCACAAATGAATCGGACCACTGTCGGATGATGCAGCGCAGGCGTTCTTCGATGCTCGCGGACCTCAAGGTCAGGGCCAACCCGGCCTTAGACACCATCTATGAAGAGAACGTCTCCCGTCCACACGAAGATGACGACGCCAGCTACCTCCTCTTCTTCACCCAAGTCGTGACCCGCCTGGAAGCCCGGGCCACGAGGGTTCGCCAGCTTGTTGAAGAGAGAAGCCGGGGCCTCCTTGGGCGAGCGTTCTCGCGTGTCTTTAGCAACCTTCTTGGCCTTGATCCTGATTTTGACTTCGACGCCGCGATAGCCCCCGTGCCCACGGTCATCCAGGGCGATCTGGCGAACTGGGTGGATGACCATGTGGACGACTTGGTCGCGGAGTTCGCCCCTGAAGACAGCGCGGTCGTGCTTGCAGCCGAGGAAGGCAGTGCGGATGATGATGATGAGGACGACGCCGGCGGCAGCGCATCTGGCTAGGCCTGCATTTCCCTTCCTGTTATGACCTGCATGCCAAAATTTTCGGGTACGGCCCCGCGGGGCGTGAAAGCACTTTTGGAGAGGGGGGAGGCCCCTTATGATGTATGAAATGATGATATGCTTTTGAGATAGATTCTGGTACGTGCAGTCGTGAACCAGGAGGCTCCCGACCACAGTAACTGTAGGGGAACGTAGCAGAAATTCAAAATTTTCTACGCATCACCAAGATCAATCTATGGAGTTTACTATCAACGAGGGAAGGGGAGTGCATCTACATACCCTTGTAGATCGCGAGCGGAAGCGTTCAAGAGAACGGGGTTGATGGAGTCGTACTCGTCGTGATCCAAATCACCGATGATCCTAGCGCCGAACGGACGGCACCTCCGCGTTCAACACACGTACGGAGCAGCGATGTCTCCTCCTTCTAGATCCAGCAAGGGGGGAGGAGAGGTTGATGGAGATCCAGCAGCACGACGGTGTGGTGGTGGAAGTAGCGGGATTCCAACAGGGCTTCGCCAAGCGCTGCGGGAGGAGGGAGATGTGTCACGGGAGGGAGAGGGAGGCGCCAGGGCTTAGATATTGCTGCCCTCCCCGCCCACTATATATAGGGCCAAGGGAGAGGGGGGCGCAGCCTTGGCCCTTCCTCCAAGGAAGGGTGCGGCCAGGGAGGAGTCCATCCTCCCCAAGGCACCTCGGAGGTGCCTTCCCCCTTTAGGACTCTCCCTTTATCTTATCTCTTGGCGGATGGGCCTCTTGGGGCTGGTTCCCTTGGCCCATATAGGCCAAGGCGCACACCCCACAGCCCATGTGCCCCCCCGGGGCATGTGGACCCCTTGGTGGACCCCCGGACCCCTTTCGGCACTCCCGGTACAATACCGATAATGCGCGAAACCTTTCCGGCGACCAAAACAAGACTTCCCATATATAAATATTTACCTCCGGACCATTCCGGAACTCCTCGTGACGTCCAGGATCTCATCCGGGACTCCAAACAACTTTCGGGTTACCGCATACTAATATCTTTACAACCCTAGCGTCACCGAACCTTAAGTGTGTAGACCCTACGGGTTCGGGAGACACGCAGACATGACCGAGACGACTCTCCGGTCAATAACCAACAGCGGGATCTGGATACCCATGTTGGCTCCCACATGCTCCTCGATGATCTCATCGGATGAACCACGATGTCGAGGATTCAATCAATCCCGTATACAATTCCCTTTGTCTACCGGTATAGTACTTGCCCGAGATTCGATCGTCGGTATCCCGATACCTTGTTCAATCTCGTTACCGGCAAGTCTCTTTACTCGTCCCGTAACACATCATCCCGTGATCAACTCCTTGGTCACAGTGTGCACATTATGATGATGTCCTACCGAGTGGGCCCAGAGATACCTCTTCGTTTACACGGAGTGACAAATCCCAGTCTCGATTCGTGCCAACCCAACAGACACTTTCGGAGATACCTGTAGTGCACCTTTATAGCCACCCAGTTACGTTGTGACGTTTGGTACACTCAAAGCATTCCTACGGTATCCGGGAGTTGCACAATCTCATTTCTAAGGAAATGATACTTGACATTAGAAAAGCTCTTAGCAAACGAACTACACGATCTTGTGCTAGGCTTAGGATTGGGTCTTGTCCATCACATCATTCTCCTAATGATGTGATCCCGTTATCAATGACATCCAATGTCCATGGTCAGGAAACCGTAACCATCTCTTGATCAACGAGCTAGTCAACTAGAGGCTTACTACGGACATGGTGTTGTCTATGTATCCACACATGTATCTGAGTTTCCTATCAATACAATTCTAGCATGGATAATAAACGATTATCATGAACAAGGAAATATAATAATAACCAATTTATTATTGCCTCTAGGGCATATTTCCAACAGTCTCCCACTTGCACTAGAGTCAACAGTCTAGTTCACATCACCATGTGATTAACACTCACCGGTCACATCACCATGTGACCAACATCCAAAGAGTTTTACTAGAGTCAACAATCTAGTTCACATCACTATGTGATTAACACTCAATGAGTTCTGGTTTGATCATGTTATGCTTGTGAGAGAGGTTATTAGTCAACGGGTCTGAACCTTTCAGATCCGTGTGTGCTTTACGAATATCTATGTCATCTTGTGGATGCTACCACGCGCTACTTGGAGCCATTTCAAATAACTGCTCTACTATACGAATCCTGTTTACTACTCAGAGTCATTCGGATTAGTGTCAAAGTTCGCATCGACGTAACCCTTTACGACGAACTCCTTTTCACCTCCATAATCGAGAAAATTCCTTAGTCCACTAGATACTAAGGATAAGTTCGACCGCAGTCATGTGATCCATTCCCGGATCACTATTGTACCCCTTGACCAACTCATGGCAAGGCACACTTCAAGTGCGGTACATAGCATAGCATACTGTAGAGCCTACGTCTAAAGCATAGGGGACGACCTTCGTCCTTTCTCTCTCTTCTGCTGTGGTCAGGTCTTGAGTCTTACTCAATACTCACACCTTGTAACACAGCCAAGAACTCCTTCTTTGCTGATCTATTTTGAACTCTTTCAAAATCATGTCAAGGTGTGCGTTCTTTGAAAGTATCATCAGGCGTCTTGATCTATCTCCATAGATCTTGATGCCCAATATGTAAGCAGCTTTATCCAGGTCTTCCTTTGAAAAACTCCTTTCAAACAACCCTTTATGCTTTCCAGAAATTTTACATCATTTCGGATCAACAATATGTCATTCACATATACTTATCAGAAATGTTGTAGCGCTCCCACTCACTTTATTGTAAATACAAGTTTCTAACAAACTTTGTATAAACCCAAAAACTTTGATCACTCCATCAAAGCGTACATTCCAACTCCGAGATGCTTACTCCAGTCCTTAGAAGGATCGCTGGAGCTAGCATACCTTTTAGCATCCTTAGGATCGACAAAACCTTTCTGATTGTATCACATACAACCTTTCCTTATGAAAACTGGTAAGGAAACTTGTTTTGACATCCATCTGCCAGATTTCATAAATGCAGCTAATGCTAACAAGATTCCGACGGACTTAAGCATCACTGCGGATGAGAAAATCTCATCGTAGTCAACTCCTTGAACATGTGAAAATACTCTTTGCCACAAGTCGAGCTTCATAGACGGTAACATTACCGTCCATGTCCGTCTTCTTCTTAAAGATCCATTTATCTCAATGGCTTGCCGATCATCGGGCAAGTTCACCAAAGTCCATGCTTTGTTCTGATACATGGATCCTATCTCGGATTTCGTGGCTTCTAACCATTTGTCGGAATATGGGCCCACCATCGCTTCTCCATAGCTCGTAGGTTCATTGTTGTCTAGCAACATGACTTCCAAGACAGGATCACGTACCACTCTAAAGTAGTACGCATCCTCGTCGTCCTACGAGGTTTGGTAGTGACTTGATCCGAAGTTTCATGATCACTATCATAAGCTTCCACTTCAATTGGTGTAGGTGCCATAGGAATAACTTCCCGTGCCCTGCTACACACTAGTTGAAGTGACGGTTCAATAACCTTATCAAGTCTCCACCATCCTCCCACTCAATTCTTTCGAGAGAAACTTTTCCTCGAGAAAGGACTCGTTTCTAGAAGCAATTACTTTTGCTTCCAGATCTGAAATAGGAGGTATACCCAACTGTTCTGGGTATTCTTATGAAGATGCATTTATCCGCTTTGGGTTCGAGCTTATCAGCCTGAAACTTTTTCACACAAGCGTCGCAGCCCCAAACTTTCAAGAAACGACAACTTAGGTTTCTCTAAACGGTGTCGTCTCAACGGAATTGCGTGGTGCCCCTTTTAAAGTGAATGCGGTTATCTCTAATGCCTAACCCATAAACGATAGTGGTAATTCGATAAGAGACATCATGGTATGCACCATATCCAATAGGGTGCAGTTATGATGTTCGGACACACCATCACACTGTGGTGTTCCAGGCGGTATTAATTGTGAAACACTTTCCACAATGTCTTAATTGTGTGCCAAACTCGTAACTCAGATATCTCTATGATCATATCATAGACATTTTATCCTCTTGTCACGACGATCTTCAACTTCACTCTGAAATTACTTGAACCTTTCAATAATTCAGACTTGTGTTTCATCAAGTAAATATTCTCAGCATCTACTCAAATCATCTGTGAAGAAAGAACATATCGATATCCACTGCGTGCCTCAGCACTCATTGGACTGCACACATCAAAATGTAAGCTAATGCCGAAAATTAAAGACCTTAAACGGAAAGACACAGGAGGTGGCGAAAAACGAACTTCCAACAAGTTGCTTTCTTGTTCCATCTTACTGAAAACGAGGCCTTTCAGTCATCTTGCCCATGTGGTATGATTTGCATGTCTCAAGTGATTCAAAATCAAGTGAGTCCAAACGATCCATCTGCATGGAGTTTCTTCATGCATATATACCAATAGACATGGTTCGCATGTCTCAATCTTTTCAAAAAATGAGTGAGTCCAAAGATCCATCTACATGGAGCTTCTTCATGCGTTCTATAGCAATATGACTCAAGTGGCAGTGCCACAAGTATGTGGTACTATCATTACTATCTTATATATTTTGGCATGAACATGTGTATCACTATGATCGAGATTCATTTTAGGTGCAAGACCATTGAAGGTATTATTCAAATAAATAGAGTAACCATTATTCTCCTTAAATGAATAACCGTATTGCGATAAACATAATCCAATCATGTTTATGCTCAACGCAAACACCAATCTCGATGGTAGAGGGAGCATGCGATGCTTGATCACATCAACCTTGGAAACACTTCCAACACACATCGTCATCTCACCTTTAGCTAGTCTCCATTTATTCCGCAGCTTTTATTTCGAGTTACTAACACTTAGCAACCGAACCGGTATCTAATAGCCTGGTGCTGCTAGGAGTACTAGTAAAGTACACATTCATATAATGTATATCCAATATACTTTTGTCGACCTTGCCTGCCTTCTCATCTACCAAGTATCTAGGGTAGTTCTGCTTCAGTGACCGTTCCCCTCATTACAGGAGCACTTAGTCTCGGGTTTGGGTTTAACCTTGGGATTCTTCACTAGAGCAGCAAATGATTTGCCGTTTCATGAAGTATCCCTTCTTGCCCTTGCCCTTCTTGAAACTAGTGGTTTTATTAACCATCAACAATTGATGCTCCTATTTGATTTCTACTTTCGCGGTGTCAAACATCGCGAATAGCTCAAAGATCATCATATCTATCCCTGATATGTCATAGTTCATCACGAAGCTCTAATAGCTTGGTGGCAGTGACTATGGAGAACCATCACTATCTCATCTGGAAGATTAACTCCCACTCGATTCAAGCGATTGTGGCACTCAGACAATCTGAGCACATGCTCAACAATTGAGCTTTTCTCCCTTAGTCTGCAGGCTTAAGAAACTTGTCAGAGGTCTCATACCTCTTGACGTGGGCACTAGTCTGAAATCCCAATTTCAGTCTTCGGAACATCTCATATGTTCTGCGACGTTTCAAAACGTCTTTGGTGCCACAATTCTAAACCGTTAGCATTACGCACTGAACTATCACGTAGTCATCAAAACGTGTATGCCAGATGTTCCGCAACATCTACAGACGACGCTGAGGTTCAGCATACCGAGCGGTGCATTAAGGACATAAGCCTTCTGTGCAGCAATGAGGACAATCCTCAGTTTACGGACCCAGTCCGCATAATTGCTACTATCAACTTTCAACTAAATTTTCTCTAGGAACATATCTTAAACAGTAGAACTAAAGCGTAAGCTATGACATAATTTGCAAAGACCTTTTGACTATGTTCATGATAATGAAGTTCATCTGATTATTGAACTCCCACTCAGACAGATATCCCTCTAGTCATCTAAGTGATACATGATCCGAGTCAAACTAGGCCGTGTCCGATCATCACGTGAGACGGACTAGTCATCATCGGTGAACATCTCCATGTTGATCGCATCTACTATACGACTCATGTTCGACCTTTCGATCTCTTGTGTTCCGAGGCCATGTCTGTACATGCTAGGCTCGTCAAGTCAACCTAAGTGTTTCGCATGTGTTCCGAGGCCATGTCTGTACATGCTAGGCTCGTCAACACCCGTTGTATTCGAACGTTAGAATCTATCACACCCGATCATCACGTGGTGCTTCGAAACAACGAA
Source organism: Triticum aestivum (assembly GCF_018294505.1). Taxonomy (NCBI): domain Eukaryota; kingdom Viridiplantae; phylum Streptophyta; class Magnoliopsida; order Poales; family Poaceae; genus Triticum; species Triticum aestivum. The sequence goes on from NC_057796.1 coordinate 363,215,120, forward strand.
CCTTCGCAACAGTGCACAGTTAGGGGGAACACGTCTCTTGAAATTTTAGTGAGGGATCATCTTATTTATGCTACCGTCGTTCTAAGCAAATAAGATGTAAACATGACAAACATCACATGCAAATCATAAAGTGACGTGATATGGCCAATATCATCTTGCGCCTTTGATCTCCATCTTCGAGGCG
>NC_057796.1:363216003-363217926 GCF_018294505.1 Triticum aestivum
TGTGGTGTTCCAGGCGGTATTAATTGTGAAACACTTTCCACAATGTCTTAATTGTGTGCCAAACTCGTAACTCAGATATCTCTATGATCATATCATAGACATTTTATCCTCTTGTCACGACGATCTTCAACTTCACTCTGAAATTACTTGAACCTTTCAATAATTCAGACTTGTGTTTCATCAAGTAAATATTCTCAGCATCTACTCAAATCATCTGTGAAGAAAGAACATATCGATATCCACTGCGTGCCTCAGCACTCATTGGACTGCACACATCAAAATGTAAGCTAATGCCGAAAATTAAAGACCTTAAACGGAAAGACACAGGAGGTGGCGAAAAACGAACTTCCAACAAGTTGCTTTCTTGTTCCATCTTACTGAAAACGAGGCCTTTCAGTCATCTTGCCCATGTGGTATGATTTGCATGTCTCAAGTGATTCAAAATCAAGTGAGTCCAAACGATCCATCTGCATGGAGTTTCTTCATGCATATATACCAATAGACATGGTTCGCATGTCTCAATCTTTTCAAAAAATGAGTGAGTCCAAAGATCCATCTACATGGAGCTTCTTCATGCGTTCTATAGCAATATGACTCAAGTGGCAGTGCCACAAGTATGTGGTACTATCATTACTATCTTATATATTTTGGCATGAACATGTGTATCACTATGATCGAGATTCATTTTAGGTGCAAGACCATTGAAGGTATTATTCAAATAAATAGAGTAACCATTATTCTCCTTAAATGAATAACCGTATTGCGATAAACATAATCCAATCATGTTTATGCTCAACGCAAACACCAATCTCGATGGTAGAGGGAGCATGCGATGCTTGATCACATCAACCTTGGAAACACTTCCAACACACATCGTCATCTCACCTTTAGCTAGTCTCCATTTATTCCGCAGCTTTTATTTCGAGTTACTAACACTTAGCAACCGAACCGGTATCTAATAGCCTGGTGCTGCTAGGAGTACTAGTAAAGTACACATTCATATAATGTATATCCAATATACTTTTGTCGACCTTGCCTGCCTTCTCATCTACCAAGTATCTAGGGTAGTTCTGCTTCAGTGACCGTTCCCCTCATTACAGGAGCACTTAGTCTCGGGTTTGGGTTTAACCTTGGGATTCTTCACTAGAGCAGCAAATGATTTGCCGTTTCATGAAGTATCCCTTCTTGCCCTTGCCCTTCTTGAAACTAGTGGTTTTATTAACCATCAACAATTGATGCTCCTATTTGATTTCTACTTTCGCGGTGTCAAACATCGCGAATAGCTCAAAGATCATCATATCTATCCCTGATATGTCATAGTTCATCACGAAGCTCTAATAGCTTGGTGGCAGTGACTATGGAGAACCATCACTATCTCATCTGGAAGATTAACTCCCACTCGATTCAAGCGATTGTGGCACTCAGACAATCTGAGCACATGCTCAACAATTGAGCTTTTCTCCCTTAGTCTGCAGGCTTAAGAAACTTGTCAGAGGTCTCATACCTCTTGACGTGGGCACTAGTCTGAAATCCCAATTTCAGTCTTCGGAACATCTCATATGTTCTGCGACGTTTCAAAACGTCTTTGGTGCCACAATTCTAAACCGTTAGCATTACGCACTGAACTATCACGTAGTCATCAAAACGTGTATGCCAGATGTTCCGCAACATCTACAGACGACGCTGAGGTTCAGCATACCGAGCGGTGCATTAAGGACATAAGCCTTCTGTGCAGCAATGAGGACAATCCTCAGTTTACGGACCCAGTCCGCATAATTGCTACTATCAACTTTCAACTAAATTTTCTCTAGGAACATATCTTAAACAGTAGAACTAAAGCGTAAGCTATGACATAATTTGCAAAGACCTTTTGACTATGTTCATGATAATGAAGTTCATCTGATTATTGAACTCCCACTCAGA
>NC_057796.1:363217936-363221619 GCF_018294505.1 Triticum aestivum
GAGTCAAACTAGGCCGTGTCCGATCATCACGTGAGACGGACTAGTCATCATCGGTGAACATCTCCATGTTGATCGCATCTACTATACGACTCATGTTCGACCTTTCGATCTCTTGTGTTCCGAGGCCATGTCTGTACATGCTAGGCTCGTCAAGTCAACCTAAGTGTTTCGCATGTGTTCCGAGGCCATGTCTGTACATGCTAGGCTCGTCAACACCCGTTGTATTCGAACGTTAGAATCTATCACACCCGATCATCACGTGGTGCTTCGAAACAACGAACCTTCGCAACAGTGCACAGTTAGGGGGAACACGTCTCTTGAAATTTTAGTGAGGGATCATCTTATTTATGCTACCGTCGTTCTAAGCAAATAAGATGTAAACATGACAAACATCACATGCAAATCATAAAGTGACGTGATATGGCCAATATCATCTTGCGCCTTTGATCTCCATCTTCGAGGCGCGTCATGATCACCTTCGTCACCGGCATGACACCATGATCTCCATCATCGTGTCTTCATGAAGTTGTCTCGCCAACTATTACTTCTACTACTATGGCTAACAGTTAGCAATAAAGTAAAGTAATTACATGGCGTTTTCATTGACACGCAGGTCATACAATAAATTAAGACAACTCCTATGGCTCCTGCCGGTTGTCATACTCATCGACATGCAAGTCGTGATTCCTATTACAAGAACATGATCAATCTCATACATCACATATATCATTCATCACATCCTTTTGGCCATATCACATCACATAGCAAACCCTGCAAAAACAAGTTAGACGTCCTCTAATTGTTGTTGCATGTTTTACGTGGCTGCTATGGGATTCTAGCAAGAACGTTTCTTACCTACGCAAAAGCCACAACGTGATATGCCAATTTCTATTTACCCTTCATAAGGACCCTTTTCATCGAATCCGATCCGACTAAAGTGGGAGAGACAGACACCCGCTAGCCACCTTATGCAACTAGTGCATGTCAGTCGGTGGAACCTGTCTCACGTAAGTGTACGTGTAAGGTCGGTCCGGGCCGCTTCATCCCACGATGCCGCCGAATCAAGATAAGACTAGTAACGGCAAGTAAATTGACAACATCAACGCCCACAACTACTTTGTGTTCTACTCGTGCATAGAAACTACGCATAGACCTAGCTCATGATGCCACTCTAGGGGAACGTAGCAGAAATTCAAAATTTTCTACGCATCACCAAGATCAATCTATGGAGTTTACTATCAACGAGGGAAGGGGAGTGCATCTACATACCCTTGTAGATCGCGAGCGGAAGCGTTCAAGAGAACCAGGTTGATGGAGTCGTACTCGTCGTGATCCAAATCACCGATGATCCTAGCGCCGAACGGACGGCACCTCCGCGTTCAACACCCGTACGGAGCAGCGACGTCTCCTCCTTCTTGATCCAGAAAGCGGGGAGGAGAGGTTGATGGAGATCCAGCAGCACGACGGTGTGGTGGTGGAAGTAGCGGGATTCCAACAGGGCTTCGCCAAGCGCTGCGGGAGGAGGGAGATGTGTCACGGGAGGGAGAGGGAGGTGCCAGGGCTTAGATATTGCTGCCCTCCCTCCCCCCACTATATATAGGGCCAAGGGAGAGGGGGGCGCAGCCTTGGCCCTTCCTCCAAGGAAGGGTGCGGCCAGGGAGGAGTCCATCCTCCCCAAGGCACCTCGGAGGTGCCTTCCCCCTTTAGGACTCTCCCTTTATCTTATCTCTTGGCGCATGGGCCTCTTGGGGCTGGTTCCCTTGGCCCATATAGGCCAAGGCGCACACCCCACAGCCCATGTGGCCCCCCCCGGGGCATGTGGACCCCTTGGTGGACCCCCGGACCCCTTTCGGCACTCCCGGTACAATACCGATAATGCGCGAAACCTTTCCGGCGACCAAAACAAGACTTCCCATATATAAATCTTTACCTCCGGACCATTCCGGAACTCCTCGTGACGTCCGGGATCTCATCCGGGACTCCGAACAACTTTCGAGTTACCGCATACTAATATCTTTACAACCCTAGCGTCACCGAACCTTAAGTGTGTAGACCCTACGGGTTCGGGAGACACGCAGACATGACCGAGACGACTCTCCGGTCAATAACCAACAGCGGGATCTGGATACCCATGTTGGCTCCCACATGCTCCTCGATGATCTCATCGGATGAACCACGATGTCGAGGATTCAATCAATCCCGTATACAATTCCCTTTGTCTACCGGTATAGTACTTGCCCGAGATTCGATCGTCGGTATCCCGATACCTTGTTCAATCTCGTTACCGGCAAGTCTCTTTACTCGTCCCGTAACACATCATCCCGTGATCAACTCCTTGGTCACAGTGTGCACATTATGATGATGTCCTACCGAGTGGGCCCAGAGATACCTCTTCGTTTACACGGAGTGACAAATCCCAGTCTCGATTCGTGCCAACCCAACAGACACTTTCGGAGATACCTGTAGTGCACCTTTATAGCCACCCAGTTACGTTGTGACGTTTGGTACACTCAAAGCATTCCTACGGTATCCGGGAGTTGCACAATCTCATTTCTAAGGAAATGATACTTGACATTAGAAAAGCTCTTAGCAAACGAACTACACGATCTTGTGCTAGGCTTAGGATTGGGTCTTGTCCATCACATCATTCTCCTAATGATGTGATCCCGTTATCAATGACATCCAATGTCCATGGTCAGGAAACCGTAACCATCTCTTGATCAACGAGCTAGTCAACTAGAGGCTTACTACGGACATGGTGTTGTCTATGTATCCACACATGTATCTGAGTTTCCTATCAATACAATTCTAGCATGGATAATAAACGATTATCATGAACAAGGAAATATAATAATAACCAATTTATTATTGCCTCTAGGGCATATTTCCAACAGTCTCCCACTTGCACTAGAGTCAACAGTCTAGTTCACATCACCATGTGATTAACACTCACCGGTCACATCACCATGTGACCAACATCCAAAGAGTTTTACTAGAGTCAACAATCTAGTTCACATCACTATGTGATTAACACTCAATGAGTTCTGGTTTGATCATGTTATGCTTGTGAGAGAGGTTATTAGTCAACGGGTCTGAACCTTTCAGATCCGTGTGTGCTTTACGAATATCTATGTCATCTTGTGGATGCTACCACGCGCTACTTGGAGCCATTTCAAATAACTGCTCTACTATACGAATCCTGTTTACTACTCAGAGTCATTCGGATTAGTGTCAAAGTTCGCATCGACGTAACCCTTTACGACGAACTCCTTTTCACCTCCATAATCGAGAAAATTCCTTAGTCCACTAGATACTAAGGATAAGTTCGACCGCAGTCATGTGATCCATTCCCGGATCACTATTGTACCCCTTGACCAACTCATGGCAAGGCACACTTCAAGTGCGGTACATAGCATAGCATACTGTAGAGCCTACGTCTAAAGCATAGGGGACGACCTTCGTCCTTTCTCTCTCTTCTGCTGTGGTCAGGTCTTGAGTCTTACTCAATACTCACACCTTGTAACACAGCCAAGAACTCCTTCTTTGCTGATCTATTTTGAACTCTTTCAAAATCATGTCAAGGTGTGCGTTCTTTGAAAGTATCATCAGGCGTCTTGATCTATCTCCATAGATCTTGATGCCCAATATGTAAGCAGCTTTATCCAGGTCTTCCTTTGAAAAAC
>NC_057796.1:363224959-363234111 GCF_018294505.1 Triticum aestivum
GAGTCAAACTAGGCCGTGTCCGATCATCACGTGAGACGGACTAGTCATCATCGGTGAACATCTCCATGTTGATCGCATCTACTATACGACTCATGTTCGACCTTTCGATCTCTTGTGTTCCGAGGCCATGTCTGTACATGCTAGGCTCGTCAAGTCAACCTAAGTGTTTCGCATGTGTTCCGAGGCCATGTCTGTACATGCTAGGCTCGTCAACACCCGTTGTATTCGAACGTTAGAATCTATCACACCCGATCATCACGTGGTGCTTCGAAACAACGAACCTTCGCAACAGTGCACAGTTAGGGGGAACACGTCTCTTGAAATTTTAGTGAGGGATCATCTTATTTATGCTACCGTCGTTCTAAGCAAATAAGATGTAAACATGACAAACATCACATGCAAATCATAAAGTGACGTGATATGGCCAATATCATCTTGCGCCTTTGATCTCCATCTTCGAGGCGCGTCATGATCACCTTCGTCACCGGCATGACACCATGATCTCCATCATCGTGTCTTCATGAAGTTGTCTCGCCAACTATTACTTCTACTACTATGGCTAACAGTTAGCAATAAAGTAAAGTAATTACATGGCGTTTTCATTGACACGCAGGTCATACAATAAATTAAGACAACTCCTATGGCTCCTGCCGGTTGTCATACTCATCGACATGCAAGTCGTGATTCCTATTACAAGAACATGATCAATCTCATACATCACATATATCATTCATCACATCCTTTTGGCCATATCACATCACATAGCAAACCCTGCAAAAACAAGTTAGACGTCCTCTAATTGTTGTTGCATGTTTTACGTGGCTGCTATGGGATTCTAGCAAGAACGTTTCTTACCTACGCAAAAGCCACAACGTGATATGCCAATTTCTATTTACCCTTCATAAGGACCCTTTTCATCGAATCCGATCCGACTAAAGTGGGAGAGACAGACACCCGCTAGCCACCTTATGCAACTAGTGCATGTCAGTCGGTGGAACCTGTCTCACGTAAGTGTACGTGTAAGGTCGGTCCGGGCCGCTTCATCCCACGATGCCGCCGAATCAAGATAAGACTAGTAACGGCAAGTAAATTGACAACATCAACGCCCACAACTACTTTGTGTTCTACTCGTGCATAGAAACTACGCATAGACCTAGCTCATGATGCCACTCTAGGGGAACGTAGCAGAAATTCAAAATTTTCTACGCATCACCAAGATCAATCTATGGAGTTTACTATCAACGAGGGAAGGGGAGTGCATCTACATACCCTTGTAGATCGCGAGCGGAAGCGTTCAAGAGAACGGGGTTGATGGAGTCGTACTCGTCGTGATCCAAATCACCGATGATCCTAGCGCCGAACGGACGGCACCTCCGCGTTCAACACCCGTACGGAGCAGCGACGTCTCCTCCTTCTTGATCCAGAAAGCGGGGAGGAGAGGTTGATGGAGATCCAGCAGCACGACGGTGTGGTGGTGGAAGTAGCGGGATTCCAACAGGGCTTCGCCAAGCGCTGCGGGAGGAGGGAGATGTGTCACGGGAGGGAGAGGGAGGTGCCAGGGCTTAGATATTGCTGCCCTCCCTCCCCCCACTATATATAGGGCCAAGGGAGAGGGGGCGCAGCCTTGGCCCTTCCTCCAAGGAAGGGTGCGGCCAGGGAGGAGTCCATCCTCCCCAAGGCACCTCGGAGGTGCCTTCCCCCTTTAGGACTCTCCCTTTATCTTATCTCTTGGCGCATGGGCCTCTTGGGGCTGGTTCCCTTGGCCCATATAGGCCAAGGCGCACACCCCACAGCCCATGTGGCCCCCCCGGGGCATGTGGACCCCTTGGTGGACCCCCGGACCCCTTTCGGCACTCCCGGTACAATACCGATAATGCGCGAAACCTTTCCGGCGACCAAAACAAGACTTCCCATATATAAATCTTTACCTCCGGACCATTCCGGAACTCCTCGTGACGTCCGGGATCTCATCCGGGACTCCGAACAACTTTCGAGTTACCGCATACTAATATCTTTACAACCCTAGCGTCACCGAACCTTAAGTGTGTAGACCCTACGGGTTCGGGAGACACGCAGACATGACCGAGACGACTCTCCGGTCAATAACCAACAGCGGGATCTGGATACCCATGTTGGCTCCCACATGCTCCTCGATGATCTCATCGGATGAACCACGATGTCGAGGATTCAATCAATCCCGTATACAATTCCCTTTGTCTACCGGTATAGTACTTGCCCGAGATTCGATCGTCGGTATCCCGATACCTTGTTCAATCTCGTTACCGGCAAGTCTCTTTACTCGTCCCGTAACACATCATCCCGTGATCAACTCCTTGGTCACAGTGTGCACATTATGATGATGTCCTACCGAGTGGGCCCAGAGATACCTCTTCGTTTACACGGAGTGACAAATCCCAGTCTCGATTCGTGCCAACCCAACAGACACTTTCGGAGATACCTGTAGTGCACCTTTATAGCCACCCAGTTACGTTGTGACGTTTGGTACATTCAAAGCATTCCTACGGTATCCGGGAGGTGCACAATCTCATGGTCTAAGGAAATGATACTTGACATTAGAAAAGCTCTTAGCAAACGAACTACACGATCTTGTGCTAGGCTTAGGATTGGGTCTTGTCCATCACATCTTCTCCTAATGATGTGATCCCGTTATCAACGACATCCAATGTCCATGGTCAGGAAACCGTAACCATCTCTTGATCAACGAGCTAGTCAACTAGAGGTTTACTAGGGACATGGTGTTGTCTATGTATCCACACATGTATCTGAGTTTCCTATCAATACAATTCGAGCATGGATAATAAACGATTATCATGAACAAGGAAATATAATAATAACCAATTTATTATTGCCTCTAGGGCATATTTCCAACAGTAACTGTCACGAGTTATCTTCGATGTTATTGGCCTTGAGCGGGTTCTGGTATTGCGGAAGCACTCCTCTCCCGAGGCAAGCCCTCCGGAGGCTCGCGTGGTTTTAAGCCCCCTGGGGAGCCTGCTGGCCCGGCCAAGAGGGCCTTGCGAGGAGCCAACTGCCGGATTACGGCAAGGTGTGCGCGCGGTGATCCTGCGACAGTTGCATTCCTGCTACCTCTTGAGCATGCATTGGTTTTTCCCTTGAAGAGGAAAGGGTGATGTAGAAAATTAGTGTAAGTATTTCCCTCAGTTTTGAGAACCAAGGTATCAATCCAGCAGGAGACAACGCACAAGTCACCTAGTACCTGCACAAACAATCAAGAACCTTGCAACCAACGCGATAAAGGGGTTGTCAATCCCTTCACGGTCACTCGGAAAAGTGAGATCTAATACAGATAGTAAAGTAATATTTTTGGTATTTTTGTTGTATAAATTGGAAAGTAAAGATTGCAAAATAGTAAACGAGATGCTATGTAAATAAAAGAGATGCAATATAATAGGAAAGAGACCCGGGGGCCATGAGTTTCACTAGTGGCTTCTCTCATGATAGCATGTATTACAGCGGGTGAACAAATTACTACCGAGAAATTGATAGAACAGCGCATAGTTATGAAGATATCTAAGGCAATGATCATGAATATAGGCATCACGTCTGCGTCAAGTAGACCGAAATGATCTGCATCTACTACTATTACTCCACACATCGACCGCTATCCAGCATGCATCTAGAGTATTAAGTTCATAAGTACGGAGTAACGCATTAAGGAAGATGACATGATGTAGAGGGATAAACTCAAGCAATATGATATAAACCCCATCTTTTTATCCTCGATGGCAACAATACAATACGTGCCTTGCTGCCCCTACTGTCACTTGGAAAGGACACCGCAAGATTGAACCCAAAGCTAAGCACTTCTCCCATTGCAAGAAAGATCAATCTAGTAGGCCAAACTAAACCGATAATTTGAAGAGACTTGCAAAGATATCAAATCATGCATATAAGAATTCAGAGAAGAACCAAATAATATTCATAGATAATCTTGTTCATAAATCCACAATCATCGGATCTCGGCAAACACACCGCAAAAGAGTATTACATCGAATAGATCTCCAAGAACATCGAGGAGAATTTGTATTGAGAATCAAAGAGAGAGAAGAAGCCATCTAGCTAATAACTATGGACCCGAAGGTCTGTGGTAAACTACTCACGCTTCATCGGAGAGGCAATGGTGTTGATGTAGAAGCCCTCCATGATCAATTCCCCCTCCGGCAGATCGCTGGAAAAGGCCCCAAGATGGGATCTCACGGGTACAGAAGGTTGCGGCGGTGGAAAAGTGGTTTCGTGGCCCCCCCCGATGTTTCTAGGGTATAAGAGTATATATAGGCGAAAGAAGTACGTCGGTGGAGCTACGAGGGGCCCACGAGGGTGGGGGCGCGCCTACCCCCTGGGCGCGCCCTTCTGCCTCGTGGCTTCCTCGTGGAGTTCCAGACTTCGACTCCAAGTCTTCTGGATTGCTTTCGGTCCAAGAAAGATCATCACGAAGCTTTCATTCTGTTTGGACTCCGTTTGGTATTCCTTTTCTGCAAAACTCTATCATAGGCAAAAAAAACAGAAACTGGCACTGGGTCTCCGGTTAATAGGTTAGTCCCAAGAATAATATAAAAGAGCATATTAAAGCCCATTAAACATCCAAAACAGATAATATAATAGCATGGAACAATAAAAAATTATAGATTCGTTGGAGACGTACACTGGTGCATCGGTCCTAAACAAATGGTTTTTAACCCCTTTCCGCGACGGCATTTGGAACCGTCGCCAAGTGAGTGTGGGCGATAGGGGTGTCCTTCCCACACGACCCAGAAACCGTCGGGGATAGGGCCCCTATAGTACTCCTACTCGTTTCTGCTCGCATTGTCATCATAGTCGGAATTCTGTGGTGCTACATTTACGATGCGCGGCCCATCACAAACGGTTCACTATTATTGAATGTGTATGATGCATGACCCATCACAAACGGTTCACCGTTAAGAAGATTGGCTAATCGTCGTACGAGTGTCAGACAGGATTACGAAATGTCGGACCGTCGTAACATCGTCGTACACGACAACTATCGCACACACTATTTTGTGGTGCAACGTTTACGATGCATACTTCATCAGAAACAGTTCATGGTTGCGAATCGTGTATGATAAGGCAACTAACACAAACGTTTAGTTTGCCCGCACCATTTGTGATATTGTCTGACATCGCACACGCTTTGCAAATGGCAACTATGTGCATGCTTGCACACGTTTCCTCTTTGTGAACCGTCTCGGATTATGGTGCATATCGCAAACGATTGTGTTTTACCAACCGTGTCTGCCATAACAACCTAGAGAGTGTAATTTCACCGTAATTTAATTGCTGCTTTTCCAAATTGTACCGGATTTGAATTTGAATTTGAATGTATGCTACAACTTTATTCATATCCATCAGGTTCAAACAACCAATGCATTATTCGATTCATAGGTACATATGTTCAAGAATTACATAAGAACCAAATAAAGAATGATGAACCACAGTTGTATACTTGTACTATTAAAGACGGTAAAGAAAGAGGCGAAATATATTCTGGTTGCTAAACAAGGTGAAGCGGAATGCCCATATTGTGCCCTCCTCCATGCAGAAGGCACGCATGACTCTAGTCCAACCCCTTGTGATGGCCGACCGCCCATCCTTCACGATCTTCATGAAAACATCTAGATAATCATCGTGTTCTGATAGAAATACTTTAACCTTTGCATGCCAACCAATCATGTAGTTTGAGAGGTAATCTTGAGTAAACTGCTTTGGCAACCACTGCGAAGGAAAAAGATTCAGACATTGTCATCTAACACAACTCATTATGGGCAGTAAAAAGAAGGCTGCAGAGTTCTTACTTACCATCCTGCAGTTCGCTGTTGTCTTGGATAAAGTGTAAACAAATAGTTTATTTGCCATCTTTGGACCCATTTTACTAAAAATCTTTATCAGCTTCCTCACTTGATGCTGGTTCATCGATATCTCATTGCCCCATACACAGAAAGGGTCGAAACGCGGATCTTTACCAATGACATATGTACCTAAAAGCACCAAGTTAATATTAGAAGCTAAACAACAATTGCACAATGATGTAGTACAACACTCTTTTATAATATGTCTATATACATCCGTATGTGGCAGTCCATTTGAAATCTCTAAAAAGACAAATATTTAGGAACGGAGGGAGTATCTTATAACATCCAATATACTCACATATTAGATGAATTAACATCTTATATTATGGGCCGGAAGGAGTTTAGTTCATTCTTACAAATTATCGGTTGATTAACTGCTGTTGTATCCATGGGTTACAGTTAGTTTGACCTAGTTCGGGCTCAAATAGCCCTAAAGTATATCTAAACATGAGGGCTAGTTTGAGCTAGTTGCATCTATAACCCACCCAAAAAAAACTATCCAACCCAAGAGGTGCTAATTGGAGCTAGTTCTCCTAGTGCATTTATTGTCAATCTAACCCTGCCATCCAAACAACTCTTTGGATGGAGTTAGTTCAAGGTTAGTAATGAGCTAGAAACTAACTTTAACCTCTAGCTAAGTTGAGTATCCAAACAGGGTTGTGTTGCTGCTGCTCTTCTACGTATATCTAGACATCATTAGAACATTAATGTAACACTCTTCCTTGTTGCTATGTAGCCTAGGATTGCATATTTAGACATTAAGTACAATGCATGTTGTTATGTAGCCTCAGATATATTACGTGTGGCCTTGTTAACCTAACGAAAAATGGGTGGCAGATATATTCAGTTAAAAGTCCGATTCACCGATTAGTCCCTTATCAGCCGCCGGCCTATATGGTACCAGCTACCGATATCCTGAAGAGTGAGCAGATATAAGCCAAGGGATGAAACTAACCTCGATGGAAAACATCAGTCGTTCCCAAAATTGTCCTGTGTAGGTACATTGAGAAGCATGTTAAGCACAACAGGCTAAACATCAACAAAAATTATACATGGCAGACAAAATAATCTCCAAAAGATAGCTTCAGTGTGCAGGTTTAAGCACGCTAGTAAAGAAAAACAAGTGGAAGGTGTGCTAACTGCAACAGGCCTAACATTTAACAACAAGCAAACATAGTCATTCAAACTGGTATTGTGCCAGTCTAAGTACACTGGTTATGGTTAAATAAAAATGGAAAGGCGTGTTAACTACAAGATGCAGCAACCAAATGTAGTCATTCATAGTGGTATTGTTGAAACTGGTACTGATGAAATTGAACTGCATAGTTCATACTTGCACATATAGAACATCACGTTGTGAATACTTGGAATAAACAAGGCATACTACGAACAACCAAAGATAGCATTTGAAACTGAACATATGCTAACTACAAACAACCGAACAATCAAAAAAAATTAAAAGAGGCATATGCTAGCTATAACAGGCTTAACAACAAGCAAATATATGCATTCCTATCGGTATGTTTAAAACTGGATTGATGAAATGTACTGCACAGTAAATAATTGCACATATAGAGCATCACATTGTGAACAACTGAAATAAACAAATCATGGGTTTCCTCACTTGTCATAGATGGGCTCGTTCCCGTGAGAAGAGCACGGACCCTGGATGCGCTCCATGTTGTCGCAGATGGGCTCCTTCCCCTTGCAAGAGCACGGCTGTAGGGTGCCCTCCTTGATGTCGCAGACGGGCGCTTTCCCCTTGGAAGAGCAGATGGGCTCTTTCCCCTGGTAGAGCCAGAGAGGGTGCCCTCCTCGTGGTCACTGTCGATGAGGTCTGACTTGGAAGCTATGGATCCCAAGCCAGCATTGCAGAACGTGTCCTTCAGAAATGACAAAAGGGGCTCGATGGCAATGTAGAATGGGAAACTATTGACAGCGAGCCAGAGGAGATCACGGGCGGGGCCATGGATGAGATCGACGGCGGTTGAACCCGAGGGGTTGGGGTGGGCCACTTAACCTGTGACACAGCCCACCTCAGGCCGTCGCTGTCGATGACCTTGATGTCGTAGCTGGTGGCCGAGACATGCCCGCATACTCTAGCCCGCTGCTTGAGTTCCTGCCGCCAGTAATGGTCGTCAGCTTCCTCGGCGACGTCGGGCGAAGAGACCGCTATACACCTCTTTTGGGCCAGTCGCTCCTCGAGCTCCACGGGAAGCGTAGCCGGGCTTAGGCTGCGATGCTCTGGAGTGGGGGATGGGGATGGGGATGGGGATCTGTGGGAAAGGGGGCGTTTGGCAGGCGTCATCTAAGAAACTCAGGGCGGCCTGGGTATGAGATCGGTGGGTAAGTTGCACGGGCAAACCGGCAGATGTTGACAATGGAGGCCTTGCGGCGGCGGCGGGGACCTTGCTAGGGTTTCGAGCGAGGAAGGGTGTGTGTGTGTGCGCGCGCACGCCCGAGGAGGTTTTGGTGTGTGTGTGTGTGTGTGTGTGTGTGTGGAGGGGGCGTGGGGTGTTTGAGGAAATGACGCGGGTACTGAAAATTTTACTACGCGGGAGTCAAACGCGGGAGTGAAATGCCGGGCTATTGAAAATTTTGATGACAGTGCATCGCACACGGTCCGGAGATAACAACCGTGTGTTATGAAATAGAAAAACCCTCGAGGCGGGAAAATATTTTCTAGGGATGCAGCCGGGATTGGGAACAAGAAACATCGCACACGGTCCGGAGATAACAACCGTGTGTTATGAAACAGAAAAACCCTCGAGGCGGGCATATATTTTTTAGAGAGGGAGCCTCGTGGAGCCCAATGTACTGTGCGGATGTGTGCGGGACAGGTGCACCAGCGTGGCACACGGTTAGTTTGAGTGAACCGTTTTTGTTGCGTCATCCGACTTGTCTAATGTTCATAAATTTGGCGAAAAATGATGCGGGAGAGGGTCACAAGACGAACACACTTGCATGTGGACCAAATTTATGTATCAAAAGGGTGGTTTGATTTTCAAATACCAAATGAAACTTCGATGTGGCACCTCTCTCGCAAAGCGCACTGTATTGCTTGCCCCCCTCCTTCCTCGTGTCGGCACGAAGGGAATCCTAAGCTATGAATGCATGCCCCCCCAACCGAGATTCATTCACCTAGCAAAGTGTGAAGTAGCTAGCAGCCCCCCTCCCTCTTGTCGGCACGAAGGGAATCCTAAGCTATGAATGCATGCCCCCCAACCTAGGTTCACCTAGCAA
>NC_057796.1:363234361-363244228 GCF_018294505.1 Triticum aestivum
GTTGCTAGCATCCCCCTCCCTCGTGTCTGCACGAATGGAATCCTAAGCTATGAATGCATGCCCTCCCCCCAACCAAGGTTCACCCTAGCAAAGTGCAAAGTAGCTAGCTGAAGGAAATATGCCCTAAAGGTAATAAATTTGTTATTTATATTTCCTTATATCATGATAAATGTTTATTATTCATGCTAGAATTGTATTAACCGGAAACTTAGTACATGTGTGAATACATAGACAAACAGAGTGTCACTAGTATGCCTCTACTTGACTAGCTCGTTGAATCAAAGATGGTTAAGTTTCCTAGCCATAGACATGAGTTGTCATTTGATTAACGGGATCACATCATTAGAGAATGATGTGATTGACTTGACCCATTCCGTTAGCTTAGCACTTGATCGTTTAGTTTGTTGCTATTGCTTTCTTCATGACTTATACATGTTCCTATGACTATGAGATTATGCAACCCCCGAATACCGGAGGAACACTTTGTGTGCTATCAAACGTCACAACGTAACTGGGTGATTATAAAGATGCTCTACAGGTGTCTCCGATGGTGTTTGTTGAGTTGGCATAGATCGAGATTAGGATTTGTCACTCCGATTGTCGGAGAGGTATCTCTGGGCCCTCTCGGTAATGCACATCACTATAAGCCTTGCAAGCAATGTAACTAATGAGTTAGTTGCGGGATGATGCATTAAGGAACGAGTAAAGAGACTTGCCGGTAACGAGATTGAACTAGGTATTGAGATACCGACGATCGAATCTCGGGCAAGCAACATACCGATGACAAAGGGAACTACGTATGTTGTTATGCGGTTTGACCGATAAAGATCTTCGTAGAATATGTAGGAACCAATATGAGCATCCAGGTTCCGCTATTGGTTATTGACCGGAGATGAGTATCGGTCATGTCTACATAGTTCTCGAAGTCGTAGGGTCCGCATGCTTAACGTTCGGTGATGATCGGTATTATGAGTTTATGTGTTTTGATGTATCGAAGGTTGTTCGGAGTCCCGGATATGATCACGGACATGACGAGGAGTCTCGAAATGGCCGAGACATAAAGATCGATATATTGGATGACTATGTTTGGACATCGGAATGGTTCTGGGTTAGTTCGGGCATTTACCGGAGTACCGGGAGGTTACCGGAACCCCCCGGGAAGTATATGGGCCTTATTGGGCCATAGTGGGAGAGAGGAGAAGGGAGCATAGGAGGGGGCGCCCCCCAAGCCCAATCCGAATTGAGTGGGGGCCGGCCCCCTTTCCTTCCCCCTCTCTCCCCCTTCCTTCCTCTCCTAATCCAACTAGGGAAGGGGGGTCCTACTCCCGGTGGGAGTAGGACTCCCCTTGGGCGCGCCATAGAGGGCCGGCCCTCCCCCTCCTCCACTCCTTATATACGGGGGAGGGGGGCACCCCATAGACACACAAGTTGACAGTTGTCTTAGCCGTGTGCGGTGCCCCCCTCCACAGATTCCACCTCGGTCATATCGTTGTAGTGCTTAGGCGAAGCCCTACGTCGAACTTCATCATCACCGTCATCACGCCGTCGTGCTGACGAAGCTCTCCCTCGGCACTCAGCTGGATCGAGAGTTCGTGGGACGTCACCGAGCTGAATGTGTGCAGATCGCGGAGGTGCCGTACTTTTGGTACTAGGATCGGTCGGATCGTGAAGACGTACGACTACATCAACCGCGTTGTCATAACGCTTCCGCTTTCGGTCTATGAGGGTACGTGGACAACACTCTCCCCTCTCGTTGCTGTGCATCACCTAGATGGATCTTGCGTGTGCATAGGATTTTTTTTAAATTACTACGTTCCCCAACAGTGGCATCCGAGCCAGGTCTATGCGTAGATGTTATATGCATGAGTAGAACACAAAGAGTTGTGGGCGATAATAGTCATACTGCTTACCAGCATGTCATACTTTGATTCGGCGGTATCGTTAGATGAAGCGGCCCGGACTGACATTACGCGTACGCTTGCGTGAGACTGGTTCTACCGACGTGATTCGCACACAGGTGGCTGGCGAGTGTCAGTTTCTCCAACTTTAGTTGAATCGAGTGTGAGTACGCCCGGTCCTTGTTGAAGGTTAAAACAGCACTCTTGACGAAAAATCGTTGTGGTTTTGATGCTACATGGACATATGTTCCGAAAGTGATTTTATTATGTAGTTGTCACTACAATACATGCTAATGTATTACAGTAGTTCACCAAAATAAGTTATGTATAAACGTGTAACCTACTTTGTTTGTTTTTGTCTCATTAGTAACTTATCTGGTACACTAATCTACAAGTTCAAACTTTCAGGAAGCTATGGAAAAAATGATTGAACAGCCACAACCACCTGAAGGTGACGAGGCTACCACAGGCACAATGTCACCTCTTGCTGCAGTGCGTCCGTATCTCTCCACTAACAGTGCAAAAAGCACCTTCCTGCGTAATTCTGGGTTGGTTGTCAAGGTAACCTCGTCCAAATCGCCTACTGAACAAAATCTTCCGGCTAGACAGAGTGATATATCCGTGCTCCAGACACAAGTCCAATCCCTAATGGACGTCGTTTTGGAAACAAGAATAGTGGTTGATAAATGTCGTCAAGATATGGATGGTTTTGAAACCAGACTATCAGACATTCGCTTCGTTGTTCAAGAGCAATGGCGGAAAAAAGGTGAAGATCGTGCTGCTCCATCAGATTCTACAGCCTGAAACATTAGCACTCGGGTCAAATGATTTGTGCTTCTATACATCTGATGGTGCTTTTATCTGCAAGGCCTGTAAACTTTATGCCAACAGGCCTTTTGTTGTGATACAGCATTTATGCTGCTGCCAAAGGCTGCAATAATTACGACGCTATTTTTGTATAGTGTAGGTTTATCTTAGTAATGTATTCGGCCGAAAGCTTCATAGGAGCCCAACATGCCAACATTCGTCGGGCCCATTCCAATTGGGCTAAAAACAATTATGGACCGAAATTTGCATGTAGCCCACTAAAAATATCTGGGCCTAAATCAGCATAAGATTTCATATTTTTCTGGTAGGCATGTGCCCATAGTGGGCCTTTAACAGGCCTAAACATAATTTGGGCCCTCAATAACAATAGGCCGTTTACAGGTGTAAATATCTCGAGCCCATAAAAAACATGGGCCTTTAAAAGACCGAAAGTGAGATTGGGCCCATTTACGATGCGGATCTTTCACAGGCCGAAATTCGGACGGGCCGTAAATGCGCCGACCTAATACACGGGCCTTTAACAGGATGGAAGTTCGGTCGGGCTAGATTATCGTCATTTTTATATGGGCCGTTAATGGGCCCGATGTGACGTTGTGCCACATATGGCCCATGGATTTCGTCCGACGTTAACAGGCCGAAAATCACAACAGGCCGAAAGGGGCCCAAATCTATGGCGGGCCGCTAACAGGCCGAATGTCAGACGTGGCCGAATATGACCCAAATCCTTCACGGTCGTTTATGGGCCGAAAGTTTCAATGGCCTGTAAATGGGCCCAAATGAAGCAGGACCTTTAACAGGCCGGAAATACACCGGGCCGTAATTCGGCCCATATACTTAGCGGACTGTTAACGGGCCAGAAGTGATCATGGGCCGCGATGATGACAAGTTTAGGACAGGCCGTTGACGGGTCCATTTGACAGTAGCTGTACGGGCCTTGACTGAGAATGTTGGGCCTTTATCTGGGTCGGCCCATTATGGTCCGCAAAATCTCGCGGGCCTTTAGCTGGGCCGGCCCATAATGGCCCGCAAAATCTTGTGGGCCTTTAGCTGGGCCGGCCCATTATGATACGAAAAATCTCGTGGGCCTTTTGCTGGGTTGGCCCATTATGGACCACAAAATCTTGTGGGCCTTTAGTTGGGACAACCCATTTAAACTTTATGGGCCACTTTTGGGCCGGTCCACGTGTCAGCATATCATAGGCGCATCTCGCCCATTGGATGAGTGACACCTGTGCCAACGCAGAGCTGACACGTGTTTCCGTCAGCCAGTCAGAATTTTACACGTGGAAAATCCCCATTGGTCCTGGCTGTTAATGGGTTATCGGATCCAAAACCTCACCCAATAGCTTAACAACGTTCCGTTACAGTGGATGCCACATGTCTGTCACCCTTGACGAAAGCACTTCTGTGACACGCGATTTATCGTCATGGAAGTGGACACTTCCGTGATGATAATTTTGGTAATGGCATGGAACACTTCTACGACATCACAGGTATGACTATCTTGATTCTGTCATAAATTTGTCATGGCTGTACATGCATGACAGAAAACGTGACCTACTGTGACAAACACGTATCATCACGGAAGTGTCTTTTTTTTGTAGTGTCTATAGCTGCAAAATGGAGGAGAATAGTTCTGTAAGTGAGCATATACTGAAAATGTATGGGTATCATAATCACTTGACTCAGCTGGGAGTTAATCTTCCGGTTGATAGTGTCATTGACAGAGTTCTTCAATCACTGCCACCAAGCTACAAAAGCTTCGTGATGAACTATAACATGCAAGGGATGGATAAGACGATTCTCGAGCTCTTCGCAATGCTAAAGGCTGCGGAGGTAGAAATCAAGAAGGAGCATCAAGTGTTGATGGTCAACAAGACCACCAGTTTCAAGAAAAGGGCAAAGGGAAGAAGGGGAACTTCAAGAAGAACGGCAAGCAAGTTGCTGCTCAAGTGAAGAAACCCAAATCTAGACCTAAGCCTGAGACTGAGTGCTTCTACTGCAAAGGGATTGGTCACTGGAAGCGGAACTGCCCCAAGTATTTGGCGGATAAGAAGGATGGCAAGGTGAACAAAGGTATATGTGATATACATATTATTGATGTGTACCTTACTGATACTCGCAGTAGTACCTGGGTATTTGATACTTGTTCTGTTGCTAATATTTGCAACTCGAAACAGGGACTACGGATTAAGCGAAGATTGGCTAAGGACGAGGTGACGATGCGCGTGGGAAATGGTTCCAAAGTCGATGTGATCGTCGTCGGCACGCTACCTCTACATCTACCTTCGGGATTAGTTTTAGACCTGAATAATTGTTATTTGGTGCCAACGGTAAGCATGAACATTATATCTGGATCTTGTTTGATGCGAAATGGCTATTCATTTAAATTTGAGAATAACGGTTGTTCTATTTATATGAGTAATATCTTTTATGGTCATGCACCCTTGAAGAGTGGTCTATTTTTGTTGAATCTCGATAGTAGTGACACACATATTCATAATATTGAAGCCAAAAGATGCAGAGTTGATAATGATAGTGCAACTTTTTTGTGGCACTGCCGTTTGGGTCATATGGGTGTAAAGCGCATGTAGAAACTCCATTCTGATGGACTTTTGGAATCACTTGATTATGAATCACTTGGTACTTGCGAACCATGCCTCATGGGCAAGATTACTAAAACTTTGTTCTCCGGAACAATGGAGCGAGCAACAGATTTATTGGAAATCATACATACTGATGAATATTGAGGCTCGCGGCGGGTATCGTTATTTTCTGACCTTCACAGATGATTTGAGCAGATATGGGTATATCTACTTGATGAAACATAAGTCTGAAACATTTGAAAAGTTCAAAGAATTTCAGAGTGAAGTGGAAAATCATCGTAACAAGAAAATAAATTTTCTACAATCTAATCGTGGAGGAGAATATTTGAGTTCCGAGTTTGGTCTCCATTGAAACAATGGGGAATAGCTTCGCAACTCACGCCACCTGGAAAACCACAGCGAAATGGTGTGTCCGAACGTCGTAACCGCACTTTATTAGATATGGTGCGATCTATGATGTCTCTTACTGATTTACCGCTATCATTTTGGGGTTATGCTTTAGAGACGGCTGCATTCACGTTAAATAGGGCACCATCTAAATCTGTTGAAACGACACCTTATGAACTGTGGCTTGGCAAGAAACCCAAATTGTCGTTTCTTAAAGTTTGGGGCTGCGATGCTTATGTGAAAAAGCTTCAACCTGATAAGCTCGAACCCAAATCGGAGAAATGTGACTTCATAGGATACCCAAAGGAGACTGTTGGGTACACCTTCTATCACAGATCCGAAGGCAAGACATTCGTTGCTAAGAATGGATCCTTTCTAGAGAAGGAGTTTCTCTCGAAAGAAGTGAGTGGGAGTAAAATAGAACTTGATGAGGTAACTGTACCTGCTCCCTTATTGGAAAGTAGTTCATCACAGAAATCAGTTCCTGTGACTACTACACCAATTAGTGAGGAAGCTAATGATGATGATGATCATGTAACTTCAGATCAAGTTACTACTGAACCTCGTAGGTCAACCAGAGTAAGATCCGCACCAGAGTGGTACGGTAATCCGGTTCTGGAGGTCATGTTACTTGACCATGATGAACCTACGAACTATGAGGAAGCGATGATCAGCCCAGATTCCGCGAAATGGCTTGAGGCCATCAAATCTGAGATGGGATCCATGTATGAGAACAAAGTGTGGACTTTGGTTGACTTGCCCGATGATCAGCAAGCCATAGAGAATAAATGAATCTTTAAGAAGAAGACTGACGCTGACGGTAATGTTTCTGTCTACAATGCTCGACTTGTTGCGAAAGGTTTTCGACAAGTTCAAGGAGTTGACTACGATGAGATCTTCTCACCCGTAGCGATGCTTAAGTCCGTCCGAATCATGTTAGCAATTGCTGCATTTTATGATTATGAAATTTGTCAAATGGATGTAAAGACGGCATTCCTGAATGGATTTCTGGAAGAAGAGTGTATATGATGCAACCCGAAGGTTTTATCAATCCAAAGGATGCTAACAAAGTGTGTAAGCTCCAGCGATCCATTTATGGACTGGTGCAAGCATCTCGGAGTTGGAATAAACGTTTTGATAGTGTGATCAAAGCATATGGTTTTATACAAACTTTTGGAGAAGCCCATATTTACAAGAAAGTGAGTGGGAGCTGTGTTGCATTTCTAATATTATATGTGGATGACATATGTTGATTGGAAATGATATAGAATTTCTGGATAGCATAAAAGGATACTTGAACAAGAGTTTTTCAATGAAAGACCTCGGTGAAGCTGCTTATGTATTGGGCATCAAGATCTATAGAGATAGATCAAGACGCTTAATTGGACTTTCACAAAGCACATACCTTGATAAAGTTTTGAAGAAGTTCAAAATGGATCAGTCAAAGAAAGGGTTCTTGCATGTGTTGCAAGGTGTGAAGTTGAGTCAGACTCAATGCCAGACCACTACAGAAGAAAAAGAGAAAATGAAAGTCATTCCCTATGCCTCAGCCATAGGATCTATCATGTATGCAATGCTGTGTACCAGACCTGAAGTGTGCCTTGCTATTAGCTTAGCAGGGAGGTACCAAAGTAACCCAGGAGTGGATCATTGGACAACGGTCAAGAACATCTTGAAATACCTGAAAAGGACTAAGGATATGTTTCTCGTTTATGGAGGTGACAAAGAGCTCGTCGTAAATGGTTACGTCGATGCAAGCTTTGACACCAATCCGTATGACTCTAAGTCACAAACCGGATACATATTTATATTGAACGGTGGAGCTGTCAGTTGGTGCAGTTCTAAGCAAAGCATCATGGCGGGATCTACGTTTGAAGAGGAGTACATAGCTGCTTCGGAAGCAGCAAATGAAGGAGTCTGGATGAAGGAGTTCATATCCGATCTAGGTGTCATACCTAGTGCATCGGGTCCAATGAAAATGTGACAATACTGGTGCAATTGCCTTGGCAAAGGAATCCAGATTTCACAAGAGAACCAAGCACATCAAGAGACGCTTCAATTCCATCCGCGATCAAGTCAAGGAGGGAGACATAGAGATTTGCAAGATACACACGGATCTAAATGTTGCAGATCTGTTGACTAAGCCTCTCTCACGAGCAAAACATGATCAACACCAAGACTCCATGGGTGTTAGAATCATTATTGTGTAATCTAGATTATTGACTCTAGTGCAAGTGGGAGACTGAAGGAAATATGCCCTAGAGGCAATAATAAAGTTGTTATTTATATTTCCTTATATCATGATAAATGTTTATTATTCATGCTAGAATTGTATTAACCAGAAACTTAGTACATGTGTGAATACATAGACAAACAGAGTGTCACTAGTATGCCTCTAATTGACTAGCTCGTTGAATCAAAGATTGTTATGTTTCCTAGCCATAGACATGAGTTGTCATTTGATTAACGGGATCACATCATTAGAGAATGATGTGATTGACTTGACCCATTCCGTTAGCTTAGCACTTGATCGTTTAGTTTGTTGCTATTGCTTTCTTCATGACTTATACATGTTCCTATGACTATGAGATTATGCAACTCCCGAATACCGGAGGAACACTTTGTGTGCTATCAAACGTCACAACGTAACTGGGTGATTATAAAGATGCTCCACAGGTGCCTCCGATGGTGTTTGTTGAGTTGGCATAGACCGAGATTAGGATTTGTCACTCCGATTGTTGGAGAGATATCTCTGGGCCCTCTCGGTAATGCACATCACTATAAGCCTTGCAAGCAATGTAACTAATGAGTTAGTTGCGAGATGATGCATTACTGAACGAGTAAAGAGACTTGCTGGTAATGAGATTGAACTAGGTATTGAGATACCGACGATCGAATCTCGGGCAAGCAACATACCGATGACAAACGGAACAACGTATGTTGTTATGCGGTTTGACCGATAAAGATCTTCGTAGAATATGTTGGAACCAATATGAGCATCCAGGTTCCGCTATTGGTTATTGACCGGAGATGAGTATCGGTCATGTCTACATAGTTCTCGAACCCGTAGGGTCCGCACGCTTAATGTTCGGTGATGATCGGTATTATGAGTTTATGTGTTTTGATGTACCGAAGGTTGTTCGGAGTCCCGGATATGACCACGGACATGACGAGGAGTCTCGAAATGGTCGAGACATAAAGATCGATATATTGGATGACTATGTTTGGACATCGGAATGGTTCCGGGTGAGTTCGGGCATTTACCGGAGTACTCGGAGGTTACTGGAACCCCCCGGGAAGTATATGGGCCTTATTGGGCCATAGTGGGAGAGAGGAGAAGGGAGCCTAGGAGGGGTGCCCCCCAAGCCCAATCCGAGTTGGGTGGGGGGCGGCCCCCCTTTCCTCCCCCTCTCTCCCCCTTCCTTCCTCTCCTAATCCAACTAGGGAAGGGGGGAATCCTACTCCCGGTGGGAGTAGGACTCCCCTTGGGCGCGCCATAGAGGGCCTGCCCTCCCCCTCCTCCACTCATTTATATACGGGGGAGGGGGCACCCCATAGACACACAAGTTGACAGTTGTCTTAGTCGTGTGCGGTGGCCCCCTCCACAGATTCCACCTCAGTCATATCGTTGTAGTGCTTAGGCGAAGCCCTACGTCGGTAACTTCATCATCACCGTCATCACGCCATCGTGGTGACGAAGCTCTCCCTCGACACTCAACTGGATCGAGAGTTCGTGGGATGTCACCGAGCCGAACGTGTGCAGATCGCGGAGGTGCCGTACTTTCGGTACTAGGATCGGTCGGATCGTGAAGGCGTACGACTACATCAACCGCGTTGTCATAACGCTTCCGCTTTCGGTCTACGAAGGTACGTGGACAACTCTCTCCCCTCTCATTGCTGTGCATCACCTAGATGGATCTTGCGTGTGCGTAGGAATTTTTTGAAATTACTACGTTCCCCAACACTAGGAGCCACCCTCCCTCATGTCGGCACGAAGGGAATCCTAAACTATGAATGCATGCCCCTTCCCCACAACCGAGGTTCACCTAGCAAAGTGCGAAGTAGCTAGCAGCCCCCCTGTGTCGGCATGAAGGGAATCCTAAGCTATGAATGCATGCCCCCCTCCCCCCAACCGAGGTTCACCTAGC
>NC_057796.1:363244712-363279531 GCF_018294505.1 Triticum aestivum
CTTTCAGTCGGCGGGCCAGAGAGGCATATATCTCACCAAGATGGATCGTAAAACGGACCAAGAATAATCCACCTTGGTCGTACAACCTCTCTCTTGTTGTTGGCCAAGGTGATGGCCGTCCATGCGACCCCGGAGATGGGCTAGCTCGCCAATAATCACGCAAGTAGCTAGTCCCCGAAGACAACCACTGCATGCGTGTGGCCCAAACATATGTATGGAGAGGTATGTTTTGAGTAACAATGGAACAACTTTGATGTGGCACCGTGATTTTGAACTAGAAATCCACACACTGAGTGAGGGTTAGGTTGACGATGCATATGTATGTTACACCACACTTCAAGCCAACGACGGGGATTCATGCATGCATGCGTGCATAGTATATGCGCTCAAACTTAATTAGGTCTGAATCTCACCGTGACCTATACTACGATAACACGAACCAAATGAAGAATCCGCCATGGTAACCTATCTTGTTGTTGGTCAAGGTGATCATGGATGTCCACGCAGGCCCACAAATATATAGGCTTGTCACCGATAACCACGCGAGGGAGTGTATCGTTCAAAGGCAACCACTACATGCATATGTATGGAGGTGATGCGTGCATGCATGTTTGAATACACAACATTGATGTGGCGCGTGAGTCAAAAATCGTACACTAGCTCCCCACACAGAGCGAGATCGGTCCATGATGTGTCGTTGTACTAGCCACTTCGACTCGATGGGAGGGATTCATGCGTACACATGCATGTGTGTGTGCTCAAACTGT
Organism: Triticum aestivum; assembly: GCF_018294505.1. Taxonomy (NCBI): domain Eukaryota; kingdom Viridiplantae; phylum Streptophyta; class Magnoliopsida; order Poales; family Poaceae; genus Triticum; species Triticum aestivum. Next base: position 363,245,480 of record NC_057796.1, read on the forward strand.
ATCATGCATGTCATCCCAGAGCAAAAATAATAATCCCCTCCTAAGTCCAATTAACCTCTCTTGTTGTCAGGCAAAAAGTAGTGATGGACAAAGTGGGCCCACAGATGGAAAGCATCGATATCGCGGATAATCGCTTAAGTGGGTGCGAGAGGACAACCACCACCGCTTTGCATGTGGGCCAAACATATATATGTTGAATACCCAAAATGCACAATGTTGATGTGCCACATGCCTCAAAAACCATAAACCATGAACCCACAGAGAGCGAGGTTCATATCAAACGTACTACATATGATGGTCCCCTTCCCCCCTCTTCACTATATGCTCCTGCCGTAATATATGTACAACCCAAAAGAATCCTCATCGATGGTGAAATTAATTAACCTCTCCCGATGTAGGTCAAAGTGATGCATGCATGCATCGACGATGGCCTCGTGGGCCCAAAGATGGAAGCGTCACATGTGAGTGTCCTAGCTAGGATATGCATGTGGCCCAAAAAGGTGTTGTGTGATGTTTGAATAACCAATTTCACATTTTTGATGTGGCACGTGCCTCAGTAACCAAAAAGTCCCGACACTGAGTGAGGTGTACTTGTTCACGGACGCGTACGTATAGTATATATGTTAGTCCCCTCCCACCTCTTCAACGCGTACTATATACCACCATAACACAAACAAAAAAGATTCTACCTTGCTGGTCAAATTAACCTCACTATCGGCTGTTCGTCAAAGTGATGGACGACGTCCTCGCGGGCCCACAGAAAGCGTCACACGCGAGTATCGAGTGTCGTGTAGGACAACCATCGACTGCATGTGGCCAAAATATTTATGTATGAAAGGGTTGTGTAATGTTTTAAATAACAATTTTCACGACTCTGATGTGGCACCGGTCTGCCTAACAAAACGGCTAACCCACACGGTGGCTCACAACTCATAGTGTACGGCGAGCCACCCGCCACCCGCAGACGCACACACCCACACACACACCACGAATCCACCGCAATTACGATGCGTGTTAAATTAATTATCCCGCGCTGAACACATGTTACCAAAGGAGGGACGTTTTAATTTCAAAAAAATCATAGAGATCATTAAGACATTTTAGTACATTGATTGATTCATTTTCTACGGGTATAATGTGCAAAAATCAAATTTGAGCTACATGCACACGTGATAGTGCACCTAAATGGATTGCAAAAACACATGTGTCTCACTGGGTGCATGTTTACTCCCCGTGCAACAAATTTCAAACATTGAGAATCTTGATTTTTAAATTCTAGTACATCCAAAACTTATTTGAAGTTCATGAAACTTATCGTGTTATCATATGGACACCAATACAAAGTGGCATTGTACTTTTTTTCTCAAATTTGAGACCAGTTTTGATGTAATCTTTATCTAATTACATACGGGAGATTATTAATAATTGTGAACCAATATCCCAAACGGATTATTTATTCGAACCGTGAGCGTTAGACCAACAATGGATACGTGTCATGCTTCGGCTAAGCAATAAAGAGACAGCATTAATCATCCAAATAGAAAAACAATATACGTGCCGCTGCGCGACCCGTGTGGCGTGCGAGCAAGCGTGAGTTGACGGGACGCATGCAAGCAGTCCGCCGCGCAGGCAGACAGGGAGGCATGCGTGCAGGTGTGTGAATTGACGTAGGCATGCTCGCTGCGCAGTGTCATCGGGAGGCGTGCGAGTAGCCGTGTGAAACTTTGGTAGGCATGCCAGCAGTCCAGTGCACAGGCTCACCGGGAGGCGAGCCATCGGTTTGACTGCGGCCCGCCTCTCTCCCACAACTCCCACTACTCCATATTAATGGTGCGCCCGAGCGGCTGCATCCCCCATCCTTGCTACGCACACACAATCCTCTCTCTCCGCTTGCATCCTCGACGCCGCACTCAGTCCTCAAAGCCGTCAGTGTATGAGGATGCTGCCTGATACGTCTCCAACGTATCTATAATTTTTGATTGCTCCATGCTATATTATCTTCTGTTTTGGACATTATTGGGCTTTATTATACACTTTTATATTATTTCTGGGACTAACCTATTAACCGGAGGCCCGGCCCAGAATTGTTGTATTTTGCCTATTTCAGAGTTTCGCAGAAAAAGAATATCAAACGGAGTCCAAACGGAATGAAACCTTCGGGAATGTGATTTTCGGAACGAACATGATCCAGAGGACTTGGACCCTACGTGAAGAAAGGTACCAGGAAGCCACGAGGTAGGGGGCGCGCCTACCCCCCTGGGCGCGCCCTCCACCCTCATGGGCCCCATGTTGCTCCACCGACGTACTCCTTCCTCCTATATATACCTACGTACCCCCAAACTACCAGATACGGAGCCAAAAACCAAATTTCACCGCCGCAACCTTCTGTACCTGTGAGATCCCATCTTGGGGCCTGTTCCGGAGCTCCGCCGGAGGGGGCATCGATCACGGAGGGCTTCTACATCAACACCATAGCCTCTCCGATGAAGTGTGAGTAGTTTACTTCAGACCTTCGGGTCCATAGTTATTAGCTAGATGGCTTCCTCTCTCTTTTTGGATCTCAATACAATGTTCTCCCCCTCTCTCGTGGAGATCTATTCGATGTAATCTTCTTTTGCGGTGTGTTTGTTGAGACCGATGAATTGTGGGTTTATGATCAAGTTTATCTATGAAAAATATTTGAATCTTCTGAATTCTTTTATGTATGATTGGTTATCTTTGCAAGTCTCTTCGAATTATCAGTTTGGTTTGGCCTACTAGATTGATCTTTCTTGCAATGGGAGAAGTGCTTAGCTTTGGTTTCAATCTTGCGGTGTCCTTTCCCAGTGACAGTAGGGGCGGCAAGGCACGTATTGTATTGTTGCCATCGAGGATAACAAGATGGGGTTTATATCATATTGCATGAGTTTATCCCTCTACATCATGTCATCTTGCTTAAAGCGTTACTCTGTTCTTATGAACTTAATACTCTAGATGCATGCTGGATAGCGGTCGATGTGTGGAGTAATAGTAGTAGATGCAGGCAGGATTCGGTCTACTTGTCTCGGACGTGATGCCTATATACATGATCATACCTAGATATTCTCATAACTATGCTCAATTCTGTCAATTGCTCAACAATAATTTGTTCACCCACCGTAAATACTTATGCTCTCGAGAGAAGCCACTAGTGAAACCTATGGCCCCCGGGTCTATTTTCCATTATATTAATCTTCCAACACTTCGCTATTTCCGTTGCCTTTTGTTTTGCTTTTATTTTACTTTGCATCTTTCTCATAAAAATACCAAAACTATTATTCTATCATATCTATCAGATCTCACTCTCGTAAGTGACTGTGTAGGTATTGACAACCCCTTATCGCGTTGGTTGCGAGGATTTATTTGTTTGTGTAGGTGCGAGGGACTCGTGCGTGGCCTCCTACTGGATTGATACCTTGGTTCTCAAAAACTGAGGGAAATACTTACGCTACTTTGCTGCATCACCCTTTCCTCTTCAAGGGAAAACCAATGCGGTGCTCAAGAGGTAGCAAGAAGGACTTCTCGCGCCGTTGCTGGGGAGGTCTACGCAAAAGTAAACATACCAAGTGTTGGAAATATGCCCTAGAGGCAATAATAAATGGTTATTATTATATTTCTTTGTTCATGGTAATTGTCTATTGTTCATGCTATAATTGTATTATCCGGAAATCGTAATACATGTGTGAATACATAGACCACAACGTGTCCCTAGTAAGCCTCTAGTTGACTAGCTCGTTGATCAACAGCTAGTCATGGTTTCCTGACTATGGACATTGGATGTCATTGATAACGGGATCACATCATTAAGAGAATGATGTGATGGACAAGACCCAATCCTAAGCATAGCTCAAAGATCGTGTAGTTTGTTTGCTAGAGCTTTTCCAATGTCAAGTATCTTCTCCTTAGACCATGAGATCGTGCAACTCCCGGATACCGTAGGAGTACTTTGGGTGTGCCAAACGTCACAACGTAACTAGGTGACTATAAAGGTGCACTACAGGTATCTCCGAAAGTGTCTGTTGGGTTGGCACGGATCGAGACTGGGATTTGTCACTCCGTATGACGGAGAGGTATCTCTGGGCCCACTCGGTAATGCATCATCATAATGAGCTCAATGTGACTAAGGAGTTATTCACGAGATCATGCATTACGGTACGAGTAAAGAGACTTGCCGGTAACGAGATATAACAAGGTATTGGGATACCGACGATCGAATCTCGGGCAAGTAACATACCGATTGACAAAGGGAATTGTATACGGGATTGATTGAATCCTCGACATCGTGGTTCATCTGATGAAATCATCGTGGAACATGTGGGAGCCAACATGGGTATCCAGATCCCGCTGTTGGTTATTGACCGGAGAGGCGTCTCGGTCATGTCTGCATGTCTCCCGAACCCGTAGGGTCTACACACTTAAGGTTCGGTGATGCTAGGGTCGTAGAGATATGAGTATGCGGAAACCCGAAAGTCGTTCGGAGTCCCGGGTGAGATCCCGGACATCACGAGGAGTTCCGAAATGGTCCAGGGGTGAAGAATTTTATATAGGAAGTCAAGTTTCGGCCACCGGGAAAGTTTCGGGGGTCACCGATATTGTACCGGGACCACCGGAAGGGTCCCGGGGGTCCACCGGGTGGGGCCACATATCCCGGAGGGCCCCATGGGCTGAAGTGGGAAGGGAACCAGCCCTTAGTGGGCTGGGGCGCCCCCCATGGGCCTCCCCCTGCGCCTAGGGTTGGAAACCCTAGGGTGGGGGGCGCCCCACTTGCCTTGGGGAGGAAGCCAACCCCCCTTCTCCCTTGGCCGCCCCCCCCCCATGTAGATGGGTTCTAGGCCGGCGCCCCCCCCCCTCCCAGGGGGCCTATATAAAGGGGGGAGGGGCAGCAACACAACAGCCTTGGGCGCCTCCCTCCTCCCCTGCTACACCTCTCCCTCTCGTAGAAGCTCGGCGAAGCCCTGCCGAGATCCCGCTACATCCACCACCACGCCGTCGTGATGCTGGATCTCCATCAACCTCTCCTTCCCCCTTGCTGGATCAAGAAGGAGGAGACGTCACTGCACCATACGTGTGTTGAACGCGGAGGTGCCGGCCGTTCGGCACTCGGTCATCGGTGATTTGGATCACGGCGAGTACGACTCCATCAACCACGTTCATTGGAACGCTTCCGCTCGCGATCTACAAGGGTATGTAGATGCACTCCTTTCCCCTCGTTGCTAGTATACTCCATAGATGGATCTTGGTGAGCGTAGGAAAATTTTAAAATTCTGCTACGATCCCCAACAGCGGCATCATGAGCCAGGCCTATGCGTAGTTACTATGCACGAGTAGAACACAAAGCAGTTGTGGGCGTTGATGTTGCCAATTCTTCTTGCCGCTACTAGTCTTATCTTGTTTCGGCAGTATTGTGGGATGAAGCGGCCCGGACCGACCTTACACGTACGCTTACGTGAGACAGGTTCCACCGACTGACATGCACTAGTTGCATAAGGTGGCTAGCGGGTGTCTGTCTCTCCTACTTTAGTCGGAACGGATTCGATGAAAAGGGTCCTTATGAAGGGTAAATAGAAATTGGCAAATCACGTTGTGGTTTTACGTAGGTAAGAAACGTTCTTGCTAGAAACCTATTCAAGCCACGTAAAAACTTGCAACAACAATTAGAGGACGTCTAACTTGTTTTTGCAGCATGTGCTATGTGATGTGATATGGCCAGAAGATGTGATGAATGATATATGTGATGTATGAGATTGATCATATTCTTGTAATAGGAATCACGACTTGCATGTCGATGAGTATGACAACCGGCAGGAGCCATAGGAGTTGTCTTTATTATTTTGTATGACCTGCGTGTCATTGAATAACGCCATGTAAATTACTTTACTTTATTGCTAAACGCGTTAGCCATAGAAGTAGAAGTAATCGTTGGCGTGACAACTTCATGAAGACACAATGATGGAGATCATGATGATGGAGATCATGGTGTCATGCCGGTGACGAAGATGATCATGGTGCCCCAAAGATGGAGATCAAAGGAGCAAATGATATTGGCCATATCATGTCACTATTTGATTGCATGTGATGTTTATCATGTTTTGCATCTTATTTGCTTAGAACGACGGTAGTAAGTAAGATGATCCCTTATAATAATTTCAAGAAAGTGTTCCCCCTAACTGTGCACCGTTGCGAAGGTTCGTTGTTTCGAAGCACCACGTGATGATCGGGTGTGATAGATTCTAACGTTCGCATACAACGGGTGTTGACGAGCCTAGCATGTACAGACATGGCCTCGGAACACACGCAATACACTTAGGTTGACTTGACGAGCCTAGCATGTACAGACATGGCCTCGGAACACGGAGGACCGAAAGGTCGAGCATGAGTCGTATAGAAGATACGATCAACATGGAGATGTTCACCGATCTTGACTAGTCCGTCTCACGTGATGATCGGACACGGCCTAGTTAACTCGGATCATGTTTCACTTAGATGACTAGTGGGATGTCTATCTGAGTGGGAGTTCATTGAGTAATTTGATTAGATGAACTTAATTATCATGAACTTAGTCTAAAATCTTTACAATATGTCTTGTAGATCAAATGGCCCACGTTGTCCTCAACTTCAACGCGTTCCTAGAGAAAACCAAGCTGAAAGATGATGGCAGTAACTATACGGACTGGGTCCAGAACCTGAGGATCATCCTCATAGCTGCCAAGAAAGATTATGTCTTAGAAGCACCGCTAGGTGAAGCACCAATCCCAGAGAACCAAGACGTTATGAACGCTTGGCAATCACGTGCTGATCATTACTCCCTCGTTCAGTGCGGCATGCTTTACAGCTTAGAACCGGGTCTTCAAAAGCGTTTTGAGAAACATGGAGCATATGAGATGTTCAAGGAGCTGAAAATGGTTTTCCAAGCTCATGCCCGGGTCGAGAGATATGAAGTCTTCGACAAGTTCTTCAGCTGTAAAATGGAGGAGAATAGTTCTATTAGTGAGCACATACTCAGAATGTCTGGGTTGCACAACCGCTTGTCTCAGCTGGGAGTTAATCTCCCGGATGAAGCGGTCATTGACAGAATCCTTCAGTCGCTTCCACCAAGCTACAAGAGCTTTGTGATGAACTTCAATATGCAAGGGATGGAAAAGACCATTCCTGAGGTATATTCAATGCTGAAATCAGCGGAGGTGGAGATCAGAAAAGAACATCAAGTGTTGATGGTGAATAAAACCACTAAGTTCAAGAAGGGCAAGGGTAAGAAGAACTTCAAGAAGGACGGCAAGGGAGTTGCCGCGCCCGGTAAGCAGTTGCCAGGAAGAAGTCAAAGAATGGACCCAAGCCTGAGACTGAGTGCTTTTATTGCAAGGGAAGTGGTCACTGGAAGCGGAACTGCCCCAAATACTTAGCGGACAAGAAGGCCGGCAACACCAAAGGTATATGTGATATACATGTAATTGATGTGTACCTTACCAGTATTCGTAGTAGCTCCTGGGTATTTGATACCGGTGCGGTTGCTCATATTTGTAACTCAAAACAGGAACTGCGGAATAAACGGAGACTGGCAAAGGACGAGGTGACGATGCGCGTCGGGAATGGTTCCAAGGTCGATGTGATCGCCGTCAGCACGCTACCTCTGCATCTACCCACGGGATTAGTTTTAAACCTCAATAATTGTTATTTAGTGCCAGCTTTGAGCATGAACATTGTATCTGGATCTCGTTTAATTCGAGATGGCTACTCATTTAAATCCAAGAATAATGGTTGTTCTATTTATTTGAGAGATATGTTTTATGGTCATGCCCCGCTGGTCAATGGTTTATTCTTGATGAATCTCGAACGTGATGTTACACATATTCATAGTGTGAATACCAAAAGATGTAAAGTTGATAACGATAGTCCCACATACTTGTGGCACTGCCGCCTTGGTCACATTGGTGTCAAGCGCATGAAGAAGCTCCATGCAGATGGACTTTTGGAGTCTCTTGATTACGAATCATTTGACACGTGCGAACCATGCCTCCTGGGTAAGATGACCAAGACTCCGTTCTCCGGAACAATGGAGCGAGCAACCAACTTATTGGAAATCATACATACCGATGTGTGCGGTCCAATGAGTGTTGAGGCTCGCGGAGGATATCGTTATGTTCTCACTCTCACTGATGACTTAAGTAGATATGGGTATGTCTACCTAATGAAACACAAGTCTGAAACCTTTGAAAAGTTCAAGGAATTTCAGAGTGAGGTTGAGAATCAACGTGACAGGAAAATAAAATTCTTACGATCAGATCGTGGTGGAGAATATTTAAGTCACGAGTTTGGTACACACTTAAGGAAATGTGGAATCGTTTCACAACTCACGCCGCCTGGAACACCTCAGCGAAACGGTGTGTCCGAACGTCGTAATCGCACTCTATTGGATATGGTGCGATCTATGATGTCTCTTACCGATTTACCGCTCTCATTTTGGGGCTATGCTTTAGAGACTGCCGCATTCACTTTAAATAGGGCTCCGTCGAAATCCGTTGAGACGACACCGTATGAATTATGGTTTGGGAAGAAACCTAAGCTGTCGTTTCTAAAAGTTTGGGGATGCGATGCTTATGTCAAGAAACTTCAACCTGAAAAGCTCGAACCCAAGTCGGAGAAATGCGTCTTCATAGGATACCCTAAGGAAACTATTGGGTATACCTTCTACCTCAGATCCGAAGGCAAGATCTTCGTTGCCAAGAACGGGTCCTTTCTGGAGAAGGAGTTTCTCTCGAAAGAATTGAGTGGGAGGAGAGTGGAACTTGATGAGGTGATAGTCACCCCTTCCGAACCGGAAAGTAGCGCAGCGCGGGAAAATGTTCCTGTGGTGCCTACACCGACTAGGGAGGAAGTTAATGATGATTATCATGAAGCTTCGGATCAAGTTACTACTGACCTTCGTAGGTCCACAAGGACACGTTCCGCACCAGAGTGGTACGGCAACCCTGTCCTGGAAATCATGTTGTTAGACAACGGTGAACCTTCGAACTATGAAGAAGCGATGGCGGCCCGGATTCCGACAAATGGCTAGAAGCCATGAAATCCGAGATAGGATCCATGTATGAAAACGAAGTATGGACTTTGACTGACTTGCCCGATGATCGGTGAGCCATAGAAAATAAATGGATCTTTAAGAAGAAGACAGACGCGGATGGTAATGTGACCATCTATAAGGCTCGACTTGTCGCTAAGGGTTATCGACAAGTTCAAGGGGTTGACTACGATGAGACTTTCTCACCCGTAGCGAAGCTGAAGTCCGTCCGAATCATGTTAGCAATTGCCACATACTATGATTATGAGATATGGCAGATGGACGTCAAAACGGCATTCCTTAATGGCTTCCTTAAGGAAGAATTGTATATGATGCAGCAGGAAGGTTTTGTCGATCCTAAGAATGCTAACAAAGTATGCAAGCTCCAGCGCTCAATCTATGGGCTGGTGCAAGCATCTCGGAGTTGGAACATTCGCTTTGATGAGATGATCAAAGTGTTTGGGTTCACACAGACTTATGGAGAAGCCTGTGTTTACAAGAAAGTGAGTGGGAGCTCTGTAGCATTTCTCATATTATATGTGGATGACATACTATTGATGGGAAATCATATAGAATTCTTGGAAAGTATAAAGGCCTATTTGAATAAGTGTTTTTCAATGAAGGACCTTGGAGAAGCTGCTTATATATTAGGCATCAAGATCTATAGAGATAGATCAAGACGCCTCATTGGTCTTTCACAGAGTACATACCTTGACAAGATATTGAAGAAGTTCAATATGGATCAGTCCAAGAAGGGGTTCTTGCCTGTATTGCAAGGTGTGCAATTGAGCACGGCTCAATGCCCGACCACGGCAGAAGATAGAGAAAAGATGAGTGTCATCCCCTATGCCTCGGCCATAGGGTCTATTATGTATGCCATGCTGTGTACCAGACCTGATGTAAACCTTGCCGTGAGTTTGGTAGGAAGGTACCAAAGTAATCCCGGCATGGAACACTGGACAGCGGTCAATAATATCCTAAAGTACCTGAAGAGGACTAAGGATATGTTTCTCGTTTATGGAGGTGACGAAGAGCTCGTCGTTAAGGGTTACGTCGACGCTAGCTTCGACACAGATCTGGATGACTCGAAGTCACAAACCGGATACGTGTATATTTTGAATGGAGGAGCAGTAAGCTGGTGCAGTTGCAAGCAAAGCGTCGTGGCGGGATCTACATGTGAAGCGGAGTACATGGCAGCCTCAGAGGCAGCACAGGAAGCAGTCTGGATGAAGGAGTTCATTACCGACCTAGGGGTGATTCCCAATGCGTCGGGCCCGATGACTCTCTTCTGTGACAACACTGGAGCTATTGCCCTTGCGAAGGAGCCCAGATTTCACAGGAAGACCAGGCATATCAAGCGTCGCTTCAACTCCATTCGTGAAAGTGTTCAAAATGGAGACATAGATATTTGTAAAGTACATACGGACCTGAATGTAGCAGATCCGTTGACTAAACCTCTCCCTAGAGCAAAACATGATCAACACCAGGATCATGCTATAATTGTGTTATCCGGAAATCGTAATACATGTGTGAATACATAGACCACAACGTGTCCCTAGTAAGCCTCTAGTTGACTAGCTCGTTGATCAACTGATAGTCATGGTTTCCTGACTATGGACATTGGATGTCGTTGATAATGGGATCACATCATTAGGAGAATGATGTGATGGACAAGACCCAATCCTAAGCATAGCTCAAAGATCGTGTAGTTCGTTTGCTAGAGCTTTTCCAATGTCAAGTATCATTTCCTTATACCATGAGATCGTGCAACTCCCGGATGCCGTAGGAGTGCTTTGGGTGTGCCAAACATCACAAACTGGGTGACTATAAAGGTACACTACGGGTATCTCCGAAAGTGTCTGTTGGGTTGGCACGGATCGAGACTGGGATTTGTCACTCCGTATGACGGAGAGGTATCTCTGGGCCCACTCGGTAATGCATCATCATAATGAGCTCAATGTGACTAAGGCGTTAGTCACGGGATCATGCATTACGGTACGAGTAAAGAGACTTGCCGGTAACGAGATTGAACAAGGTATTGGGATACCGACGATCGAATCTCGGGCAAGTAACATACCGATTGACAAAGGGAATTGTATACGGGATTGATTGAATCCTCGACATCGTGGTTCATCCGATGAGATCATCGTGGAACATGTGGGAGCCAACATGGGTATCCAGATCCCGCTGTTGGTTATTGACCGGAGAGGCGTCTCGGTCATGTCTGCATGTCTCCCGAACCCGTAGGGTCTACACACTTAAGGTTCGGTGACGCTAGGGTTGTAGAGATACTAGTATGTGGAAACCCGAAAGTTGTTCGGAGTCCCGGATGAGATCCCGGACGTCACGAGGAGTTCCGGAATGGTCCGAAGGTGAAGAATTATATATAGGAAGTCAAGTTTCGGCCACCGGGAAAGTTTTGGGGGTTATCGGTATTGTACCGGGACCACCGGAAGGGTCCCGGGGGTCCACCGGGTGGGGCCACCTATCCCGGAGGGCCCCATGGGCTAAAGTGGGAAGGGAACCAGCCATTAGTGGGCTGGGGCGCCCCCCCCCCGCGCCTCCCCCCTGCGCCTAGGGTTGGAAACCCTAGGGTGGGGGGGCTCCCCACTTGACTTGGGGGGGAAGCCACCCCCCTTTCCCTTGGCCGCCGCCCCCCCATGTAGATGGGTTCTAGGACGGCACCCCCCCTCCCAGGGGGCCTATATAAAGGGGGGAGGGGGGCAGCAACACAACAGCCTTGGGCGCCTCCCTCCTCCCCTGCTACACCTCTCCCTCTCGCAGAAGCTCGGCGAAGCCCTGCCGAGATCCCGCTACATCCACCACCACGCCGTCGTGCTGCTGGATCTCCATCAACCTCTCCTTCCCCCTTGCTGGATCAAGAAGGAGGAGACGTCGCTGCATCGTACGTGTGTTGAACGCGGAGGTGCCGTCCGTTCGGCACTCGGTCATCGGTGATTTGGATCACGGCGAGTACGACTCCATCAACCACGTTCATTGGAACGCTTCCGCTCGCGATCTACAAGGGTATGTAGATGCACTCCTTTCCCCTCGTTGCTAGTATACTCCATAGATGGATCTTGGTGAGCGTAGGAAAATTTTAAAATTCTGCTACGATCCCCAACACCAAGTACCCATCACAAACCCTTATCTCCCTCATTACATTATTTGCCATTTGCCTCTCGTTTTCCTCTCCCCCACTTCACCCTTGCCGTTTTATTCGCCCTCTCTTTTCCGTTCACCTCTTTTTCGCTTGCTTCTTGTTTGCTCTTGTGTTGGATTGCTTGTTTGTCATGATGACTCAAGATAATACCAAATTATGTGACTTTACCAATACCAACAATAATGATTTCCTTAGCACTTCGATTGCTCCTCTTACCGATACTGAATCTTGTGAAATCAATGCTGCTTTGTTGAATCTTGTCGTGAAAGATCAATTCGCCGGCGTTCCTAGTGAAGATGCCACTACTCATCTAAATAGCTTCGTTGATTTGTGTGATATGCAAAAGAAGAAAGATGTTGACAATGATATTGTCAAATTGAAGCTATTTCCTTTTTCGCTTAGAGATCGTGCTAAAGCTTGGTTTTCGTCTTTGCCTAAAAATAGTATTGATTCTTGGAATAAGTGCAAAGATGCTTTTATCTCTAAGTATTTTCCTCCCGCTAAGATTATCTCTCTTAGAAACGATATTATGAATTTTAAACAACTTGATCATGAACATGTTGCACAAGCTTGTGAGAGGATGAAATTAATGATACGTAATTGCCCCACGCATGGTTTGAATTTGTGGATGATTATACAAAAAATTTATGCCGGATTGAATTTTGCTTGTAGAAATCTTTTAGATTCGGCCGCGGGAGGCACTTTTATGGAAATCGCTTTAGGAGAAGCTACTAAACTCCTAGATAATATTATGGTTAATTATTCTCAATGGCACACTGAAAGATCTACTAATAAAAAAGTGCATGCGATAGAAGAAATTAATGTTTTGAGTGGAAAGATGGATGAACTTATGAAATTATTTTCTAATAAAAGTGTTTCTTATGATCCTAATGATATGCCTTTGTCTACTTTGATTGAGAATAATAATGAATCTTTGGATGTGAATTTTGTTGGTAGGAATAATTTTGGTAACAACGCGTATAGAGGAAACTTAAATCCTAGGCCTTATCCTAGTAATTCCTCTAATAATTATGGTAATTCCTACAACAATTCTTATGGAAATTTTAATAAGATGCCCTCTGAAATTGAGACTAGTGTTAAGTAATTTATGAATTCGCAAAAGAATTTCAATGCTTTGCTTGAAGAGAAATTGCTTAAAGTTGATGAATTGGCTAGGAACGTTGATAGAATTTCTCTTGCTGTTGATTCTTTAAAACTTAGATCTATTCCTCCTAAGCATGATATCAATGAGTCTCTCAAAGCCATGAGAATTTCCATTGATAAGTGCAAAGAGAGAACCGCTAGGATGCGTGCTAAGAAAGATCACTTTATGAAAGCGTGTTCTTCTAGTTCCTTTGAAAATAAAGATGAAGATCTAAAAGTTATTGATGTGTCCCCTATTAAATCTTTGTTTTGCAATATGAATCTTAATAATGATGGGCATGAATATGATCCACCTTTACCTAGAAGGCGTTCCAGAAATTCGGAGTTTTTAGATCTTGATGCTAAAATTGATAAAAGTGGGATTGAAGAGATCAAAACATTAGATATTAATGAACCCACTATTTTGGATTTCAAGGAATTTAATTATGATAATTGCTCTTTGTTAGATTGTATTTCCTTGTTGCAATCCGTGCTAAATTCTCCTCATGCCTATAATCAAAATAAAGCCTTTACCAAACATATCGTTGATGCTTTGATGCAATCTTATGAAGAAAAACTTGAGTTGCAAGTTTCTATCCCTAGAAAACTTTATGATGAGTGGGAACCTACTATTAAAATTAAAATTAAAGATCATGAATGCTATGCTTTGTGTGATTTGGGTGCTAGTGTTTCCACGATTCCAAAAACTTTGTGTGATTTGCTAGGTTTCCATGATTTTGATGATTGCTCTTTAAACTTGCACCTTGCAGATTCCACTATTAAGAAACCTATGGGAAGAATTAATGATGTTCTTATTGTTGCAAATAGGAACTATGTGTCCGTAGATTTTATCGTTCTTGACATAGATTGCAATCCTTCATGTCCTATTATTCTTGGTAGACCTTTCCTTAGAACGATTGGTGCAATTATTGATATGAAGGAAGGGAATATTAGATTCCAATTTCCATTAAATAAAGGCATGGAACACTTCCCTTGGAAGAAAATGAAATTACCATATGAATCTATTATGAGAGCCACTTATGGATTGCCTACCAAAGATGGCAATACCTAGATCTATCCTTGCTTTTATGCCTAGCTAGGGGCGTTAAACGATAGCGCTTGTTGGGAGGCAACCCAATTTTATTTTTAGTTTTTTTGCTTTTTGCTTCTGTTTAGGAATAAATATTTGTTCTAGCCTCTGGTTATATGTGTTTTTAAGTTTTAATTAGTGTTTGTGCCAAGTTAAACCTATAGGATCCTCTTGGATGATAGTTATTTGATCTTGTCGAAAATTCCAGAAACTTTCTGTTCATGAAAATAATTGTTACAAATCACCAGAACGTGATAAAATATTGATTCCAATTTCTGCTGATCAATAAACAAATTGTATGGGTCTTCCTATTTTGGCTGATTTTTTGGAGTTCCATAAGTTTGCGTTAGTTACAGATTACTACAGACTGTTCTGTTTTTGACAGATTCTGTTTTTCGTGTGTTGTTTGCTTATTTTGATGAATCTATGGCTAGTAAAAAAGTTTATAAACCATAGAGAAGTTGGAATACAGTAGGTTTAACACCAATATAAATAAAGAATGAGTTCATTACAGTACCTTGAAGTGGTCTTTTGTTTTCTTTTGCTAACGGAGCTCACGAGATTTTCTGCTGAGTTTTGTGTTGTGGAGTTTTCAAGTTTTGGGTGAAAGATTTGATGGATTATGGAACAAGGAGTGGCAAGAGCCTAAGCTTGGGGATTCCCATGGCACCCCCAAGATAATCTAAGGACACTAAAACGCCAAAGCTTGGGGATGCCCCGGAAGGCATCCCCTCTTTCGTCTACTTCCATCGGTAACTTTACTTGGAGCTATATTTTTATTCACCACATGATATGTGTTTTTGCTTGGAGCGTCTTGTATGATTTGAGTCTTTGCTTTTTAGTTTACCACAATAATCTTTGCTGTACACACCTTTTGAGAGAGACACACATGATTCAGAAATTATTAGAATACTCTATGTGCTTCACTTATATCTTTTGAGTTATATAGTTTTGGGATATTTAAATTAGTGCCCCTGGTTCCTTAGTTGTGCTCACTTTTCCCCACGCTCCAAACGTTTGCTCACTTTTCCCCTCTTCCTTAGCTGAAACTCTCACAAATGCTCATAGCGGGCGTTTGCCGTCCTGACCGTCCATTGACCGTTAATTGCTGACGAGTGGGGCCGAGTCTTCGTCTGACTGTTGCTTGCTGACGGGTGGGACCACAAGGAGACACGTATTGGGCAGCTTGTCTGAATCTGAAACAGATCTAGATAGGCCGCACTGCACCGCGCCGCCCCGCCCCCTCCGCCGGCGTCGTGCCGCGTCCACCGCAGTTGTTTCCTCCACCCTATGCCCCTATTCCGTTCATCAGCGACGCCACGTCTCCGCCAGATATAGCCCACCTCCCCATCTGGGATTACATAGCGATGTTGAGTGAGGACGCCTGGAATGCAGCCGACCGTGGAGAGGATTGGGTCGAATCCGCGACAGATAATTCATGGATTAAACCTGGGTAAGCATTGTTTCCTCTCGAATTGACGTTCTAAGTCGTATTGTAGGCCGTATTTGACTTCTATTTGCTTGAATCGTTCGAATTTGTGCTCGATTTTACCCGGCTAACTGAAGCCTTTGTTTCCTTCAACAAAATAGGATTGATCCCGCGCTGGCTTTCCGGCTGGCGATTAGAATGGAAACTAGTGTGCTGCGTGGTACTAAACTGCATTTGATTTCATCATTTTTCTCTCCCAAAGTGGTAGAAACCAGCATATCTTTCAAAGATTTGCGAGCTGAGCTCCGAAACACCTATCCCTGGAGTGATGCTGATGCTGTTGAACTGAATTACTTTAGCAGTGACGAGCAAAGATTTCTCCCACTAACTTGCGATGATCATATGCCGTTGCTTTTTGCTGGGATTGCTGGCTGCCGATTCGGTAAACTCCCAATCGATGTGCTTCAGCCACGCGCAGAATGGGCGAAGGGGAAGGGAGTTCAGACATCATCTGTCTGTGCTAAAAGCCAGCACCCCGGCACTCCTTGTAGGTCGACACCAAGTAAAGCAAGTGGTTCATGGAGCCACAACATGCCTGCTGCCAATTCTGGTTCCGATTCAGCTGCTGCTTCTCGTGTACCTTCTGCAGTTGGTGTAGAAGAAGATGCAGAACCTGACGAGGCAGTGCCTACAAATGATGATGAAGACGAGATGATGTTTCCTGAACTGGTCGATGTAGCCAGTCAGCAAGAAGTGGATGACGAATATATGGAGGAGCCCATCAGCCAAGCTAGGTTTGATGACACTGACGATGAAGACAAGGTGGAGAACATGGACAGCTTAATCGAGGATGAATACGATGGTGATGACATGCCAACAATTGAGTGGAATAGGGAAAAACCTGAGCTTAGTGTAGGTACCATTTTCCAATCAATGGTGGACTGTCGGAATGCAGTGACAACATGGTGCATTATATCTGAAAACACCTATAAGATTAAAAGGAGTGAGCCAGCAAGGTTCACAATTTTTTGTCCATATCCTAGGTGTAGGTGAAAGTTGCATGCATCTCGTATGAGAAAGGGCAAATATATTCAGGTAATCCAAGTTTAGTTAGTAATTTAGTTTCAGATCGTTGAGTAAGGTTTCTTAACTGTTTTTTACCCTTTTATTTTGTTTCAGATAAAGAAAAACCCACACAAGCACTCCTGTCCACCTGGAGGGGGAGGGGGAAGGCCAAAACCAAGCTAGCAAAAACTAGGTGGGTGGCAGATGCTATATTGGATTGGCCGAGAGAAGAACCTGGACTTGGTCCAACAGCACTCCATGGGAAGCTTTTTGAGAAGTACAAGATAGAAATTCCTTACATGAGAATTTTCAATGCTAGGGAAAAGGCTCTTGACAGAATTAATGGTCAATGGAATGACAGTTTTTAGTTGCTTTACACTTTCAAAGCTGAAGTGGAGATGGCCAGTCCAGGGAGTGTTGTAGAGATTGACAAGCATACAGTTCCATTCAAAATAAAAGGGAAGTCGTTTCAGAAGGAGTGCTTCAGAAGGGCTTTTGTTTGTTTCAAGGCTTGCTGACAGGGGTTTCTAGATGGTTGCAGGCCCTATTTGGCTGTAGATGCTACACATTTGACTGGAAGATGGAGAGGACAACTAGTAGCAGCTTCTGCAGTTGATGGACACAACTGGCTATTCCCAGTTGCATTTGGTGTGGTGGAGGCAGAGTCTGAGGAAAGTTGGGTCTGGTTTCTGCAGCAGTTGCGCAACATTATAGGCACACCCCCAGGTTTAGCTATACACATAGATGCTTGCAAGGGTTTAGAGAGTGCAGTGGAAATTGTATTCCCTGGAGTGGAGCATAAGGAATGTATGCGACACCTAGCGCATAATTTCAAAAAGAAGTTCAAAGGTAAAGTTTATGATGAGAACTTATGGCCAGCATCATACACATGTAGCAAAAGGAAGCATGAACACCATTTGAGAGTGCTGTATGCTCAAAATCCTCTTGTGAAGGAGTACATGGATGCACATCATGGTAAGGTGTGGTCAAGAAGCAAATTCAACAAAATCTGCAAAGTAGATTATGTGACCAGTAACCTTGCAGAATGCTTCAATTCAAAGTTCAAGTCAGTGAAAGGGCTCTTGTTGTGGCAAGCATTTGACAAGATGAGGCAAATGATCATGATAAAGATGGCTCTTCACAAAAGAATTGCAGAAACACAATATGTTGGTCATCAAATGCTCCCATCACTGATTAAGGCATTGCACTTGAAGGCAAGAGGACTGAAGATGAAATGTATTCGATCTGGTACATATGAGGGAGAGGTTACCTATACTGACACTAAAAATAGGGTATGGAGGTATCCTGTGAACCTAAGTACTAGAGAATGTACTTGTAGGCAATGGCAGATCCGTGGGAAGCCATGCATACATGCCCTACATCTGATGACCGTTATCGGGGGTGTAGATGGTGAAGTTGATCAATATTGCTCTGAGTATTTCTCCGTTGCCAAATTTATGGCTGCTTATGCTGACAATGTGCCTGCACTATTGGGGAAAGATCAATGGAACATAGTAGATCCAGGGTTCAAACTCCACGCTCCTGTCATTACTAGACCACCAGGAAGACCAAGGAACCAAAGGATTAGAGCAGGTGAGGAGGGTCGTCTACCAAAGAAGCGTGCTTGCAAAAAATGTGGAGTTCTAGGGCATATTGCTAGGCTTTGTACCAATGTAGTGGATGCATCATTTGGAGAGGAGGAAAGATGGACATCAGCCAAGGCTGAGGAGAATGCAGCAGCAATGGAGACTGAAGATGCAGTGGAGAATGCAGCAGCAAATGAAGCAGTGGAGAATGCAGCAGCAAATGAAGCATCTTGGTATGTGTTTGCACCCTTTGTAGAATGCAGCTACCCTTTTGTTTGCATTTGTTCTCTTTTTTGCCTATGGCTTATAATTTTATTTACCAGCTCTAGGGAGAAAAGGCCAAGAGATGAAGAAGCAGAAGATTTTGAAACCATGGCCTTTGATGGTTTTGAAACTATAAGAGAGGAAGAGGAGGGCGTAATTTTTCCAATTGTGCCTTTAAAGATTACTGAACCCATAGATGACCGTCAAATGTTCGTCAAGTGCTCGGCGAGTGGAACTACTCCATCAGCACGTCCACGGGGAAAACCCCAAGTAAAGCCCAAGATCAAAAGGAACAAGAGTCTGAAAGAAAAGAGCATCTCAACTAGGGAAACCAGGAGCAAGACGGTGAAGCCAGCTGCAAACACAAGGAGCAAGTCGAAAATTTGAATTAAGTTGTTGGGAAATGTTTGTGTTGTCAATTTGAGGGCGAGTCGATCGCTTAAAACTTGGTAGATTTGTATTAAGATGTTGGCATCTTAAAACTTGGTAGATTTGAGCTACTGTGAAAACTTATCAATTGTAATAATGTTGCTTCTACTTTGGTTTCTTATTTGAGTCAGAATTCAAATTTCCATCAAAATTTGAATTTGGGCCAAAATTTGGATTCGAGCCAAAGTTGAAGTTGAACAGGAGGTTCATTGCTCTGTGCGGTGTATTTGATCGAGCATTTGAAGTCCAATATTCATAGGTGAACAGTCCGAATGAGAAATGTGCTAGAAACGAGCTCGAAAGCTAGGGTAAACAGCCCTATTTGAAATCAAGTTTTTTTTACCTTGCCTAAATGAGGCATATATATTTTTATTAACACTTGTTCCATATATATAGGGTAAAAACGAAGTCTCACTATTTATTGATTAATATTCATATTACTACTTTTTTTTGAAAAAAATATGCTTTTAATTCAAAACCGTCAAATAACACGTTTTAGATGTGAAAATGAAAAAGTAAGTTCAGACCCTTCTTATTCACTCCAAACTAAAGCTATGGAGATTTTTCTAATATTTTTTTTGAATTATTTTGATTTTTTTCAAACCCTAAACCCTCTCTCCCTATTCTACGAACTCTGAACATGTTCATAGGTGATAGCTCATTTGTGTGAAGCCTTTTTTCATGAAAATGACCTACACCAAGTTTATATTTTTTTCTCATAACCTTGTCACGTATGACGGCTATGTGCGCAAGAATTACAACATTTTGATTTTTTTTTTGAATTTTTTAAAAACATTTGAACTTGATTTCGACACATCACTTCAAAAAATGATTTTTCAAAAAAAACGCCCCTATACCGAGTTTATATTTTTTATGGTAACTAGGTCTCATAAACGGACGAACTACGTTTGTTTTATATTTTTGCGATTTTTTCTAATTTAGTTATGGCCATTTGAAATCTGGTCAAACCCTAATAACCCCGTTGACTCGCTCATAACCCCGCAGAAATGCTCCAAACCCTAGCGTCGAACGTCCGCCGTCGGATCCTACCAAGCGCCAAACACCACCCGTCAGATGTGGGGCAGGCATGCGCGATCCGCATGATGCATCCTGATTGGCTACTGCACTGTCCTTCTCGGGTTTTTACGATCTGCCCCACTTTACATATGAAATTGTATTTTTCGCACATGACCACCACATGTCAGTGTTAAGAGTTGGTTCAAATATTCAAACTGCAAAATACAATGTGGCAAATCGTCAATATAGCTTCCCCTTCTCCTCTTCTCTATCTGACAGATAAAGGCATCGAGCAGATCGAGCAATTCCTCTGTTTCTTTCCCCATCTTCTCGTTCTTCTTCCTCTCGAGCAATTCCTCTGTTTCTTCCTCTCGGGCGATATGTCGACCTCCTCGTCAGCCCCCCGTTCCACGTGGCCGGTGTATGGTCCAGTGCTGATGACTCGATGCACTGACTGCCCACGGACTGCGCCACTGAAGCAGTTGACTTCGAAGGAGGAGAAGAATGGGAACTTTGGGCGTGAGTTCGTCAAATGCGAGAGCAAGCCGGAGGGGCAGGTTAGATCTGAGTTTTCCTCGCATCCTTTATCTCTAATTCTCAAAACATCTGTCAGATTTGGATTTATGTTACATGATTTCGTTTTCAGATCGTGAAGAAATGCCACCATTTCGAGTGGATGGATGATTACATCCAGAGGCTTCAAGGGTTGGGCTTGCTGGATCCGAGGGGGAATGCAATCTGCGAGTTCAATCTGCCCCATGACAGTGCCGCTCCGGCAGCAGCAGCGCGTCTGGAATACCCAACGGTGGTAGATGTCGAACTGAAGACGGAATTGAAGAAGATGAACAAGAACTTCAAGCAGCTGATTGAGTTGAAGAAGCAATCCAATCTGATAGCTTTAGGAATACTTGCTCTAGGAATTTTTTTACTTGATGGCCATCTCTCGTTAGAGATGTTTGTCTACTGTTGTTGCCACTGTTTAGCAATCCAAGTCTGTTTATCTCAAATGCAACTCTGTTTAGTGCAACTGTCGATCTCTGAATGTATGCAGTTTACTGTTAAGTTTCGACACTTTCAGTTTCGGTAGAAGACAACTACCAGTTCAGTGATAGGATTATTTTGTTAGCTAATAACCTCGAGTGTTGGCTCATACCCTAGCTCATCAGATGACAGTAAGCAGTACTTGAGCAGCACAAGGGATATACATCAAGTTCATCTCTTCTCTCTCACACTTGCCAAACTTTTGTCCTCGAGTTCGTCAGTTCTGCTAGAAAAAAAACCTAGTTCGCGGGCCCAAAGAGAATCAAGCTGCAATAGGCCCACAAAGGATAAATGAGGCCCAGAAACAAGCGATGTTTCTTTTTTGTTTAGGAACGATTGATTTGTTCTTTTTTGTTTCTGATTGCTTTTTTCATTAATTTGATTGCCCAATCTCTTCTATCTCATTGAGGAATTTTTTTGGCTTTCCTTTATGGGTCCCTTCATTTTTTAGAATCAAAGTATTTGCAAACCGCAGTATTATTATACCTAGCGAACCAATACTTCATGATTGGAAAAAGAGGTCCAACCCTCTTTTTTATATACTTCAAACATAGTGTAGTTTTCTACATATTAAAGTATATAAAACTACACTTTTGACTAAAGCCAAACATCTCAAAGTATTTGATACTTCAATATTTCTGAAAACCAAAGTTTTCTTGGAATACCTAAAAAATACAGAGCTCTCAAACCAAAGCCGTGTACAAATGTACAATATGTTCTTATTTTTAGAAGGCATCTATAAACACATCATTTTTAGTTAGTTTGGTTAATTTTTCCCACGCCAATTAGCCGTGTCTAAACTTGGGACAAACAAAATACAAAAATAACAAAGCATTAATATAACACACATAACTTAACTTAGATAGGGTTGCTAGGGCAACATAAGTTCTTACATATAACACAACACCGATAGATAATAATAATTAACCTTACATGCATAGATAGGGTAGCTAGGTCGGGCAACACACACCAAACTCACACTACATATTAGATAGGGTAGCTAGGGCAACACTGCCATGTCTTCACCATCGTCTTCACCTTAACCGCCGGCTTCACCGTCTTCTTCGCCGCCGGCTTCAGTACTGCTCCTCCTCAAGGCCGTTATCGCCGAGGTAGTATGGGAGGCTGTGCATGCGGTTGCGAGCGGGGAAGACGCTCTTGAAGTCAGTGAAGATGTTATAGGTGGTGAATGCGATGAACTCGCACCCACACCAATACACCTTGCCGAGCAAGTAGTAGGCATCAAACCTGTTGGTGAAGTGGACGATGAGCCCTACCACTAGAGCGTTGGCGTGGGGACGCTGCTCCACGAGGTTGAACATGGGCGGCGAGCCCGCCGGAAGGTGGTGGAAGCCCGCACGGAGGAACCCCCGTGCAAGCTCAGTGCTGCCCCTCCAGCGTGAGAACGCCCACACGTGGAGCGATGCCTCGACGACGACGTTGGCGGGGTACCGCCGTTCCGGCACGGTGGGCGGCTCTTGGAACATCGGCCCGTTGTACTGCATCTTGAACGCTTCGCTGAGTGGAACGGCTTTGGCTTTTGGGGGAAGAAGAGAAGTGGGAGGCGCAGATGGATCTGTAGAAGAAGAGGCAATGAAGGGCAGTTTAAATAGCTGGGGGAGACGAAGTGGGTACACACGCAAACGGCGTAGATCGTGACTCAGTGCATGCGTGAACCGATGCGATCATCAATGTGTGAACGTGAATCGATAAGAGCGTGCTTTGCGTGCTCTGCGTTGGCGGCTGCCTGCCTCCTCCTTCTGCGTGCTCTGCGTTGGCGGCTGCCTGCCTCCCACAACTGAATCGAGCAGCACCGTGCGGCGTGAACCGATGCCTCGACATATGGATGCGAGTGTGCGTGCAGCCTGCCCCTTCTGCCACCAGCACGTATGCCTGCGACGCGTGAAACGACGCTGCGGAGCGACTGAATCCACCGGCAACCGTGCCGCACGGATTGATGCATGCGCGTCAGCGTGCATGCATGTGTTTAGGTCTAGGTCACTAGATGCGTGCGTGGCGGTGTTCGCATGCATAGCAGGCTACATCGATGCCAAAGCCGGGCATGCATAGCAGGCTGCATCCATCGATAGCGGGCTTTTTTAATTTATTACCAACAAACTAACGGGCCCGTCCTATGAACACAAACATGGCCCAACCAGCGAAGCCACAGCCACAGTCAACAGAGTCCAACGTGGCCCCACAAGTCAGTTAACGGCCAAGACGGCAAACGTCTGTTATAAACATTTGTGAGAGTTTCAGCTAAGGGAGTGGGGAAAAGTGAGCAAAAGTTCGAAGCGTGGGGAAAACTGAGCACAACTAAGGAATTGGGGGCACAGATGGAATAAGCCCTATAGTTTTTGCTCTAGTACTTCACTTATATCTTTTAGAGCACGGTGGTGGATTTGTTTTATAGAAACTATTGATCTCTCATGCTTCACTTAGATTATTTTGAGAGTCTTAAATAGCATGGTAATTTGCTTAAATAATCCTAATATGCTAGGTATTCAAGATTAGTAAAAACTTTCTTATGAGTGCATTGAATACTAAGAGAGGTTTGATGCTTGATGATTGTTTTGAGACATGGAGGTAGTGATATTAAAGTTGTGCTAGTTGAGTAGTTGTGAATTTGAGAAATACTTGTGTTGAAGTTTGCAAGTCCCGTAGCATGCACGTATGGTAAACGTTATGTAACAAATTTGAAACATGAGGTGTTCTTTGATTGTCCTCCTTATGAGTGGCGGTCGGGGACGAGCGATGGTCTTTTCCTACCAATCTATCCCCCTAGGAGCATGCGCGTAGTGCTTGGTTTTTGATGACTTGTAGATTTTTGCAATAAGTATGTGAGTTCTTTATGACTAATGTTGAGTCCATGGATTATACGCACTCTCACCTTTCCATCATTGCTAGCCTCTTCGGTACTGTGCATTGCCCTTTCTCACATTGAGAGTTGGTGCAAACTTCGCCGGTGCATCAGAACCCCGTGATATGATACGCTCTTTCACACATAAACCTCCTTATATCTTCCTCAAAACAGCCACCATACCTACCTATTATGGCATTTCCATAGCCATTCTGAGATATATTGCCATGCAACTTTCCACCGTTCCGTTTATCATGACACGTTCATCATTGTCATATTGCTTTGCATGATCATGTACTTGACATAGTATTTGTGGCAAAGCCACCGTTCACAATTCTTTCATACATGTCACTATTGGTTCATTGCATATCCCGGTACAGCGCTGGAGGCATTCTATAGAGTCATACTTTGTTCTAGTATCGAGTAGTAATTATTGAGTTGTAAATAAATAGAAGTGTGATGATCATCATTTTCTAGAGCATTGTCCCAAGTGAGGAATAAATAAAAAAGAGAAAGGCCATAAAAAAAGAGAAGGCCCAAAAAAAATGAGAGAAAAAGAGAGAAGGGACAATGTTACTATCCTTTTACCACACTTGTGCTTCAAAGTAGCACCATAATCTTCATGATAGAGAGTCTCTTGTTTTGTCATTTTCATATACTAGTGGGAATTTTTCATTATAGAACCTGGCTTGTATATTCCAACAATGGGCCTCCTCAAGTGCCCTAGGTCTTCATGAGCAAGCAAGTTGGATGCACACCCAGTTAGTTTCTTTTGTTGAGCTTTCATATATTTATAGCTCTAGTGCATCCGTTGCATGGCAATCCCTACTCCTTGCATTAACATCAATCGATGGGCATCTCCATAGCTCATTGATTAGCCTCGTTGATGTGATACTTTCTCCTTTTTTGTCTTCTCCACATAACCCCCATCATCATATTCTATTCCACCCATAGTGCTATATCCATGGCTCACGCTCATGTATTGCGTGAAGGTTGAAAAAGTTTGAGATTACTAAAGTATGAAACAATTGCTTGGCTTGTCATCGGGGTTGTGCATGATGAGAGCATTCTTGTGTGACGAAAATGGAGCATGACTAAACTATATGATTTTGTAGGGATGGCCATGTTATTTTGAGAGAACATAATTGCTTAGTATGCTTGAAGTATTATTATTTTTATGTCAATATTGAACTTTTATCTTGAATCTTTCGGATCTGAATATTCATACCACAATTAAGAAGAATTACATTGAAATTATGCCAAGTAGCATTCCACATCAAAAATTCTGTTTTTATCATTTACCTACTCGAGGACGAGCAGGAATTAAGCTTGGGGATGCTTGATACGTCTCCAACGTATCTATAACTTTTTATTGCTCCATGCTATATTATCTTCTGTTTTGGACATTATTGGGCTTTATTATACACTTTTATATTATTTTGGGGACTAACCTATTAACCGGAGGCCCAGCCCAGAATTGCTGTTTTTTGCCTATTTCAGAGTTTCGCAGAAAAAAAATCAAACGGAGTCCAAACGGAATGAAACCTTCGGGAACGTGATTTTCGGAACGAACATGATCCAGAGGACTTGGACCCTACGTCAAGAAAGCTACCAGGAAGCCACGAGGTAGGGGGCACGCATACCCCCCTGGGCGCGCCCTCCACCCTCGTGGGCCCCACATTGCTCCACCAACGTACTCCTTCCTCCTATATATACCTACGTACCCCCAAACTACCAGATACGGAGCCAAAAACCTAATTCCACCGCCGCAACCTTCTGTACCCATGAGATCCCATCTTGGGGCCTGTTCCGGAGCTTCGACGGAGGGGGCATCAATCATAGAGGGCTTCTACATCAACACCATAGCCTCTCCGATAAAGTGTGAGTAGTTTACTTCAGACCTTCGGGTCCATAGTTATTAGCTAGATGGCTTCCTCTCTCTTTTTGGATCTCAATACAATGTTCTCCCCCTCTCTCGTGGAGATCTATTCGATGTAATCTTCTTTTGCGGTGTGTTTGTTGAGACCGATGAATTGTGGGTTTATGATCAAGTTTATCTATGAACAATATTTGAATCTTCTGAATTCTTTTATGTATGATTGGTTATCTTTGCAAGTCTCTTCGAATTATCAGTTTGGTTTGGCCTACTAGATTGATCTTTCTTGCAATGGGACAAGTGCTTAGCTTTGGGTTCAATCTTGAGGTGTCCTTTCCCAGTGACAATAGGGGCAGCAAGGCACATATTGTATTGTTGCCATCGAGGATAACAAGATGGGGTTTATATCATATTGCATGAGTTTATCCCTCTACATCATGTCATCTTGCTTAAAGCGTTACTCTGTTCTTATGAACTTAATACTCTAGATGCATGCTGGATAGCGGTCGATGTGTGGAGTAATAGTAGTAGATGCAGCCAGGAGTCGGTCTACTTGTCTCGAACGTGATGCCTATATACATGATCATACCTATATATTCTCATAACTATGCTCAATTCTGTCAATTGCTCAACAATAATTTGTTCACCCACCGTAAATACTTATGCTCTCGAGAGAAGCCACTAGTGAAACCTATGGCCCCCGGGTCTATTTTCCATCATATTAATCTTCCAACACTTAGCTATTTCCGTTGACTTTTATTTTGCTTTTATTTTACTTTGCATCTTTATCATAAAAATACCAAAAATATTATTCTATCATATCTATCAGATCTCACTCTCGTAAGTGACCGTGTAGGGATTGACAACCCCTTATCACGTTGGTTGCGAGGATTTATTTGTTTGTGTAGGTGCGAGGGACTCGTGCGTGGCCTCCTACTGGATTGATACCTTGGTTCTCAAAAACTGAGGGAAATACTTACGCTACTTTGCCACATCACCCTTTCCTCTTCAAGGGAAAACCAACGCAGTGCTCAAGAGGTAGCACTGCCGAACCGCCCCATCGGAGGGAGTGGTGACGCCGGGGCTGCTAAAGCACCGGAGCACGGTGTGAGATGGAGACAGAGGTTTCCATCACTGCCGGCGAGTTATCAATGTACCCTAAGGTCATCGACGGCGTCGAGCTTCCACAGTCGAAGGCGGAGTTCCACACCGACTCCGACGACCACTCCGGCGACGACTCTGACGACCACTCTGTTGACGACTCCGATGATGACGAACAGCTCGTTAGTCATCTATACCCATTTATGTGTCAAATAGATCATAGGGTTTCTCTGGTTACTCCTGCCTCCCCCTTTTTGGAATAGAAATCTTGTGGTTATATTCTCCCAATCCATGAAATCTGAGTAAGTTTTGTTAGATCCATGTAGTGTATTGATTGTTTGAATGGTACAGGTGATAAGTGATTAGTTGTTTCATGTGTGCAAATGATTTCTGCTAGTAATCCGACTAGGGTTAGTGTTCGTGCTAATAATTCCTAGCCAGGACTTGACAATTGATTTTGAATGACCTACATATGTTTGTGCCATTATTTTCTTCAAGATTGGTCTGTACATAGACGACTGTGCTTAAAAATCGAACCATAATCTCTGGATATGTATAAATAAATAGCCATAAATACCTAATCCTACTTCACGGCATGTAATCAGTGATTTGATACCAAATTTGTTTTACTATTTGTATAGGTGTTGTCTGACGATGTGGACAGCGAGGATGAAGATGCCCAGAGGAGGTACAAGAGGCGAATCCTGAGGGAGCTTTATGCGGGAATGCATAACAGGCGTATTAGGACCTGGAACGACGGCTATGGATGCCCATTTTGCAACCACAAGCTTCATGACGCGTATCTAAGTGATCTGGCGCATGCAAGAGGACGGGCTGTTGGCTCCTTCAAGCAGAAGTATTCTCACAGGATGGCGCACGGCGCGTACGCCGAGTACCTGGAGACGCTTCAGGATCATGCCGACCGCATGTGAGATGAGATGTGGGATGGATCAAACTATGTACGCTTGAGTATGCTTAATGACGGTTGAACTATGTACTTATGGTTGAACTATGCTTATGTACATGTACGCTTATTATCTATGTCTAAGTATGTTAAATATTTGGTCAAAATTTGGTAAAAATTTCAAAGGGGACCAATAAACCAGGAAATCGAGGTAGTACGTCAATCACACACGGTTCCCAAAATTGGAACCGTGTGCAATGGCTTTCATTTTTCCTGTTGCGTCAATCACACACGGTTCGCTCTAGCAAACCGTCGCCCCCAAAAATCTTTGTGGGACAGAAAACCCTCACCACCCAATTCAAAAAAGAAAAAAGAAAACTCTCACCATCCCCACGTCACAAAAATCCTCACCCCGCCCGCCATCCCCTCCGGTACGGTCCCCATTCACACCTGCACAAACTCCTCCGCGTATATGCCATGGCACCGCCTATCGTGGCGGTAAACACTTAGCTCCATGCCTGCCGCCGCCGCCAGGCTGCCTGCAAAGCCCACCGTATTTCGCCACTTCCGCTTGCCACCGCCTATCGCCATCGACTTTCTCAACGCTGCTCGCGGTCGACCCAGCTCCGCTCGGTTGGGGAATCTGCCGTACTGAGGGTTCTTTTCATGGACGACGAGGTAACTAATTTAACGAGATATTATCTCATCTCTTATCCCACTTCATCTGCCTCCTTTAATCACCCGGTGGAAATCACCATGAATTCATTTTTATTCGAGCTGATTTGAGGGTTTTCTTTCATTCATAGAATGTACAGTGCACCGACACTTCAGGACTTGGCGACCGCCGCCAGAGATTCCATCTCATCGTACCAGATAACTTGAGGACGCGCACGGTATGTTCAATCTCACCCTAAATCGGTTGGCATGGCCTACTTTCCTGGACATATTCTAAATATTGTTACATTTGGATAAACGGTGCCACATGCACCATATACGTCAAAGGGGATTTCCCCCTCTTCTTTCTATATTAGGCAAATTAATGATGTATTGTTCTTTCGATTACTCTCATTTTTCCATGACATCATGTTTACCCTATGTGTTTAATTATAGATTTTTGTCCTTCGATTTCAATTGTTGTACAGTTCTTTCAATTTGGGCCCATATTTGCATGTTACCATATTTTCTTTAATAATCCTAACATTTTCTGCAGGACATCCCTCGCTATGCAACAGATTATGTAGTGCACAATTTTTCCCTTTACATAGATCAAGCCTCCACGGATGTCATACTGCACACAAACCATGGTTTTACAATCGTTGCTACTGTAAGACTTGATGAACGTGGTGACTCCTATTTTGCCACTGGATTTTGGAATGAAATTGCAAAGTTTTATGTACTGAAAGCTCGCACTAAAATTGCACTGCACATAGAAGGGCCCGGTCATGAGATATATGCTAACTTCCTCGACAAAATCATCAATCCAGACTTTATTTGAAGTAAGTTTTCTTTTCAACTATCTGCATATGTTAACTTACCCAGCAATGTCAAATGAATTGTGTAGTATTTAAGCAACCAATTTTTATTCCCTTTTCTTACTATATTCCTACCTAATAACTTCTAGTTACCAATACACTTTTCTATTGCCCTGTTTTAACTAAATATTCCCTGTACTCCCATTTCTATCAGAAAGCGCCGCTGACAAGGAGACTCCGGAGGTGGAGAACGGGGCTGCCAACAAGCAGAGGCGGGGCGAGCTAGAACCGCAAGCGACTCCAGCAGGCCTAGACTTAATCAGCAGCCTCCCTGATGATATGTTGAGAGTCATCATCTCCCTCCTCCCAATCAAATATGGGGCACGGATAACCCTCCTTTCCCGGCGGTGGAGCCCCCTATGGAACTCCGGCCCTCTCGACCTCATTGACACCCACGAGCTCTGCCATGGCTATCGCAAAAGCTTGGATGCGTTCTCCAAGATCCTCGGGAGTCACCTTGGCCCAACCAAAGGCCTTAGAATGGGCAAGTTCCGTTCCAACGGCAAGGACCGAGCCAAGCTTGACGACTGGTTCCGATCCTCCGCCCTAGATCAGCTCGAGGAGCTCACTTTTGATGATGGGCATATGCGGTCGCTGCCAACGTCCGCACTCCGCCTCGCGCCCACGTTGCGCGTTGCCAAGTTCAGGAACTGCCATTTCCCGCCCCTTAATGACGCACCCGCTCTTATTCTACCACGACTGAAGCACCTCGAGCTCGTCGTCGTTTGCCTCTCAAACGGTGACATGGAGCACCTGCTCCGTGGCTGTACTGCACTCGAATACTTTCGTCTTCAGGCGACCAATGGGTTGAGTACCTTCCACATCACCTCCATGACTCTCCGGACTATTTATGTGTGTGGCTGGTGCGGCAGGAAGACATCACAAAAGGTGGACCACGGTATGGTCATCCAGGACACACCTGCACTTGAGAGATTACTTGTAGTTGATCAAGAAGGTCCAACAAAGAACCAATGTCATTTCTGCGCCGAAATTGACAGTGGTGCACTACTCATCTGACAAATACTCCGAACTTGTTATTGGATCCACACCCGTTCAGGTACAACAGCCGCCTTCTACCTCTCTTTCTACAAATAACATTATTTCTAATTTTGAAGATGTTTGTTCGTCTGTCATTCAGAAAATGATTCCGACAAGCTTGACCCCGAAACTGCGCACAGTGAAGTTCTTGGCACTAGAATCTATCGGCCCCGACCTGGAGCAAGTTGTCAGTTTCCTGAGATGCTTTCCGTGCCTGGAGAAGCTATATATCGAGGCGATGTTCCTTTCCTGTTAAATGTTAACCATAAGGGAGTTCAATTTGTGAAACCTTTTTCCAAGTTTACAATGACAATGTACAACGATTTCTGAAGGTTCTTTTTGAGGATTTCAGTACATACATGCCCCCCCCCCATATTGGTTGCTTGATCCATATGGTTACAATCAATAAGCATTTCTCTTTGGATTCATCTGTACTAGTTTTCTTAGGGAACTTTTCATCCACTCCAACCTCTTGTGAAGAAGGCTACATTTTTCTAGAATGTAATCAAATGCCCATGTTAATCATGTCAGATCAAAGATGGCATGTTAGTGCATTTTACAAATCCTGCAAACCAAACAGCTAGGCCTCTAGTAATGTTCAAAACTACATGTAGGCACTAACACGTTTTCTTCTTTTGCAGATAAGATTAGGCCCAGTGGTGGATAATGTGATACAATATAACAATCACGTCCAATGCCTAGATCTGCATCTCTCAGAAATTACTTTGAACTCCTACCGAGGGACCTTACCGGAGATTATATTCACCAGGTTCTTTGTTCTCAGAGCAAGGGTGCTGAAGGCAATGAGGTTTGCCCTACATTTATTTCGCAAAAATGAATGGTCTGTTGATCAGCGCCTGCGGCAGAATGGAGTAGGCTCCAAAAATGCTGAATTTCATTTTGGAACTTCAGATGATAGAGTAATCGGAAATCATCGTGTCAACCCCATACATGACTTCTCAGTGGCTGACCCCTTTGCAAAAATTGTGAGGTTTCGAAGCCAGACTTAGAAGCGGTGATATTAGTTTGAACCTCTGTGATATCCATGTTCAGCGGATCAGCTTCAGCGTTTGCAGCTGATGAGCTGAATTTCATTTCTAATATCAGTTTGAACCTTGTAATCTTTGAATTTGAGCCATATAACTCTGTAATTTGAACCTTGTAACATTTCGAGCTTTTGTGGTTCAATCGTTGAAATGGCATCGTATGAGACTCTTATATTGCTAGCACTATTTTGACCTTAATATGCAATTGTCTCTGATTTTATTAACTATTCTCGAATCATTTTACCTTGTCGATCTCACAGCACACTATCTGTATAGCTAACTCGACTGCGATCTTCGACATTATTGCACACAGTTGGTTTCTTCCACCGTGTGCACTGTAGAGTGCAGAATTAATTATCGCACTCGAGTGTCCATCATCACCCTTCTGTATAACTTAGACCTCATCACCCAAGGGTAAACTTATGACCGAAGTCATTCCACACACTTCGTTTTTACAAAGCTTTTTGCGGATAAACGCCCACGATTTGTCCCTCTTCTAGCCAACACGTGGCCAAACTAGCCGGGCGGGAAGCTTGTGCGGTAAACAGCGTGGTAGTGCGGGAACAGGCTCACCGACGATACATTTGGCGCCTCTTCGAGCCCACGCGTGCGGCGCGGTGTTGTCAAGCGTGCACTGGAATCCTCCGCTATGAACATCGTGACAAGACGTGACGATTACAGGCCGGCCGGCCCCCATTTATTGCAGCGGCCATTTAACCTACCCTTGTGTCTCTTCAACCTTTCGATCGCGCCCCACCATTGCAAGAAGCACACCCACCACAAGAAATTCTAAGAGGGTATCCTGCGCGGCTCCAATGGCGCTCCGAGCGGCTGCCGACGACGAGCAGTAGTTCACCAGGCGTGCCGTGGTGGACACCCACAGAAGGTTCATGGACCTCTCGGTGGTGTACACCAACGACCCAGTCTGGGTGGAGCACTCCATCCACATCATGGAGCTGTTGCTTGCCAAGGAGAAGTACAAGGTGGTTGGGTTCGACCTCAAGTACACCCGCGCTCGTGCCGGGTCTCGTCCCAAGGTCGCCGTCGCCCAGATGTGTGTGCGCCACCACGTCCTCGTCTACCACTACTGCCTGGCCACAAGGCCTTGCGAGCGTTTCGCCAGGTTTGTCAACAGCCCCCACTACATGTTCGCTCAGGTGGACATCACCAACGATGTAAAGGCGCTAGAGAATTCGGGCATCGCCTGCCAGAATCTCGTCGACATCCTGGGCCAATACAAGATCTGGGGTAGCAAGGAGCATGAGAAGGACTCATTGGTTCACCTCGCCAAGGCCATCATCGACCCCTAGTACAGAGACATGAAGGATTCGTGCAACAAGGACAAGCGTGCCTGGCACTCGGCCTGGATGGAGAAACTCGATAAAGCTCATGTCGTGTACGCGGCCATGGAGGCATACACGAGCTACGACATGTACAAGCGGATCGTTGACATGAGGAAGTGCCTCCTTCCCCAAAACGGCCAGGGATCCAGCCGGAAGCAGAGCAATGGCAAGCGTCACCGCAACAATAAGTAGATGATTGGATCCTCATTTCTCCTACTTTAGTATGCATGTAATTGCTTACTTTGGTGTGTGCAAATGTTATGTGTGTAGTCACTTGTGCAATTGTATGCTTAATTTGGTTATGCAATGCTGTCCTTTTAAGTATATATGTTGATGCTCTGTAGACAGAGCGTAGATGGTGTGCGGACAAAGAAAATCACATCGCACACGAACTAAACAATGGAACCCGTCGGTGATGTTTTCATCAATCACTCACAATTGTATACTAGCAATCGTTTGCTCACAACACACACGGCTTGTTAGCTGTAATCGTCTGTATTCTTATCGGTCTTCGCACACGTTTCCGATTACAGACCTGTTTGCCTCATATCACACACATCTTATTCATTTGAACCATTTCTGTTCGCATGTCTCAACGCAAACAGTTCATCTGAGAGAACCACATGTCATAAATCGCACACACCTTTGATATGGCTGACCGTTTCTTTTGTGTTGCCTAATCAAAAGCAGTTCATCCGAGTGAACCGTATGCTGTACATCGCACACACCTTCATCTGGCTGCCCGTTTCTTTTGTTCCTCCTCATCGCAAACGGTTAATTAAGCTGAACCGTATGCCCTGCATCGCACACGTAACTAAAATCTGAACCGTGTTTGATGCATCCTCCATCGCAAACGTTTTGCACCATTTTTGACGGTTTTTTACACCACCATTTGCGATTATGGCATCGCACACAGTTTCGTCGAAGGGTCTCTGGTCGTAGTGTCGCGTTAGCAGCATCCTGCAGTAGTGGTATCAATTCCTGACCCCGAGGGGGCCTCGGTGCCTCTTGGGCTAGCCCGAGCATGCTTGATGCACGCATACCACGCCCAGCCC
>NC_057796.1:363279818-363300838 GCF_018294505.1 Triticum aestivum
GTGAGCCTTACTCTTAAACACAAACCAAAAGGCAAGAAATCACCGTGAACAAAGAAAAATTCCTCCCGTTTTTCCTTTGATAAGCACACGAAATCCAAATCTCATTCCAAAAGATGGCAAATTGGGTTACAAAAAGGGGGCGAAAGCAAATGGCCGCATCCGGCACCTAACTAGTCTTCTCACCAGCGCGGAGCTAAGTGCTTCCACTGGGCGTGGGCATAGTCATTGGGGGACGGTGTCGACGGCCAGCGCGGAGCATGGTGCTTCCACTTGGACGTGGGTGGGAGCCCCCGTGAGGCCCAAGAGCGGCGCTTAGGAGACTCTGGGGCGTGTACAGCCCCAACTCATTATTACGTGAGAGTGTCATGAGCGGAGATCTTCACGGGCATCCATGGCGCCTGACGAGGGCGCCGCTCTGTGCCTCCCCCGACCACCGTTGGGGCGTCCGGAAACCAGGACGAGACCAAGGGGCAAGGGGGCGCTAGCGGTGCCCCAGCGATCGCAGGCCCCAACCGCCGGGGGGAAGGGCTCGCCGGCGCCTTCCCCGATGGGGGGCCTGCCTTCATGCGGCATGCACCGCCCTAGTGGTGGCATCTCGCTCCATGCAGCGCGGGGAGGCCCTGGCACCTGGCTCCCCCTGCGCAGCTCCCAGTGTATCGTGTCCGCCTGCAGCGGGGCCATCATCCCGAGGTCCATAGCTGTTGCCGTGGCTTGGTTCACCTGTGGTTCATGGTTAGCGTAATCGTGCCCCTGAGATATTGGCTGTACCCGGTGGCTGTTGTTGTTGAAGACGTCGGTGAAGCTCCGGAGTGGCTCGCGAAGGGCCTCGGCCTCGCGTGGCCTTGACGCCCAGGCTGGCGAGGGAAACAGGCAAGGGCTTCTTCTTGGCGCGTACAGCATGTCCGACAGTGGAGATACAGGGGTGCCTGGAGCCGCGACCCTCGAGTCATCGCCTGGACGTCCAACATCGCTGCTTGCCAGGCCTAGTGCCAGGTCATGACGACCGTAGGGTGGCATCTCGGTGCGGCCCCAGGAGGGGTCGTCCGGCCTTGCCACGCCCGGAGGTAACGTATCCTGAGCAGGACGTGTTGGGGATCGTAGCAGAATTTTAAAATTTTCCTACGCTCACCAAGATCCATCTATGGAGTATACTAGCAACGAGGGGAAAGGAGTGCATCTACATACCCTTGTAGATCGCGAGCGGAAGCGTTCCAATGAACGTGGTTGATGGAGTCGTACTCGCCGTGATCCAAATCACCGATGACCGAGTGCCGAACGGACGGCACCTCCGCGTTCAACACACGTACGGTGCAGCGACGTCTCCTCCTTCTTGATCCAGCAAGGGGGAAGGAGAGGTTGATGGAGATCCAGCAGCACGACGGCGTGGTGGCGGATGTAGCGGGATCTCGGCAGGGCTTCGCCGAGCTTCTGCGAGAGGGAGAGGTGTAGCAGGGGAGGAGGGAGGCGCCCAAGGTTGTTGTGTTGCTGCCCCCTCCCCCCTTTATATAGGCCCCCTGGGAGGGGGGGCGCCGGCCTAGAACCCATCTACATGGGGGGCGGCGGCCAAGGGGAAGGGGGGTGGCTTCCCCCCCAAGTCAAGTGGGGAGCCCCCCCACCCTAGGGTTTCCAACCCTAGGCGCAGGGGGGAGGCGCAGGGGGGGCGCCCCAGCCCACTAAGGGCTGGTTCCCTTCCCTCTTTAGCCCATGGGGCCCTTCGGGATAGGTGGCCCCACCCGGTGGACCCCCGGGACCCTTCCGGTGGTCCCGGTACAATACCGATAACCCCCGAAACTTTCCCGGTGGCCGAAACTTGACTTCCTATATATAATTCTTCACCTCCGGACCATTCCGGAACTCCTCGTGACGTCCGGGATCTCATCCGGGACTCCGAACAACTTTCGGGTTTCCGCATACTAGTATCTCTACAACCCTAGCGTCACCGAACCTTAAGTGTGTAGACCCTACGGGTTCGGGAGACATGCAGACATGACCGAGACGCCTCTCCGGTCAATAACCAACAGCGGGATCTGGATACCCATGTTGGCTCCCACATGTTCCACGATGATCTCATCAGATGAACCACGATGTCGAGGATTCAATCAATCCCGTATACAATTCCCTTTGTCAATCGGTATGTTACTTGCCCGAGATTCGATCGTCGGTATCCCAATACCTTGTTCAATCTCGTTACCGGCAAGTCTCTTTACTCGTACCGTAATGCATGATCCCGTGACTAACGCCTTAGTCACATTGAGCTCATTATGATGATGCATTACCGAGTGGGCCCAGAGATACCTCTCCGTCATATGGAGTGACAAATCCCAGTCTCGATCCGTGCCAACCCAACAGACACTTTCGGAGATACCCGTAGTGTACCTTTATAGTCACCCAGTTACGTTGTGACGTTTGGCACACCCAAAGCACTCCTACGGCATCCGGGAGTTGGACGATCTCATGGTCTAAGGAAATGATACTTGACATTGGAAAAGCTCTAGCAAACGAACTACACGATCTTTGAGCTATGCTTAGGATTGGGTCTTGTCCATCACATCATTCTCCTAATGATGTGATCCCGTTATCAACGACATCCAATGTCCATAGTCAGGAAACCATGACTATCAGTTGATCAACGAGCTAGTCAACTAGAGGCTTACTAGGGACACGTTGTGGTCTATGTATTCACACATGTATTACGATTTCCGGATAACACAATTATAGCATGAACAATAGACAATTACCATGAACAAAGAAATATAATAATAACCATTTATTATTGCCTCTAGGGCATATTTCCAATAGTCTCCCACTTACACTAGAGTCAATAATCTAGTTACATTGTGATGAATCGAACACCCATTGCGTCCTAGTGCTGATCATGTTTTGCTCTAGGGAGAGGTTTAGTCAACGGATCTGCTACATTCAGGTCCGTATGTACTTTACAAATATCTATGTCTCCATTTTGAACACTTTCACGAATGGAGTTGAAGCGACGCTTGATATGCCTGGTCTTCCTGTGAAATCCGGGCTCCTTCGCAAGGGCAATAGCTCCAGTGTTGTCACAGAAGAGAGTCATCGGACCCGACGCATTGGGAATCACCCCTAGGTCCGTAATGAACTCCTTTATCCAGACTGCTTCTTGTGCTGCCTCCAAGGCTGCCATGTACTCCGCTTCACATGTAGATCCCGCCACGACGCTTTGCTTGCAACTGCACCAGCTTACTGCTCCTCCATTCAAAATATGCACGTATCCGGTTTGTGACTTCGAGTCATCCAGATCTGTGTCGAAGCTAGCGTCGACGTAACCCTTTACGACGAGCTCTTCGTCACCTCCATAAACGAGAAACATATCCTTAGTCCTCTTCAGGTACTTCAGGATATTCTTGACCGCTGTCCAGTGTTCCATGCCGGGATTAATTTGGTACCTTCCTACCAAACTTACGGCAAGGTTTACATCAGGTCTGGTACACAGCATGGCATACATAATAGACCCTATGGCTGGGCATAGGGGATGACACTCATCTTTTCTCTATCTTCTGCCGTGGTCGGGCATTGAGCCGTGCTCAATTGCACACCTTGCAATACAGGCAAGAACCCCTTCTTGGACTGATCCATATTGAACTTCTTCAATATCTTGTCAAGGTATGTACTCTGTGAAAGACCAATGAGGCGTCTTGATCTATCTCTATAGATCTTGATGCCTAATATATAAGCAGCTTCTCCAAGGTCCTTCATTGAAAAACACTTATTCAAATAGGCCTTAATACTTTCCAAGAATTCTATATCATTTCCCATCAATAGTATGTCATCCACATATAATATGAGAAATGCAACAGAGCTCCCACTCACTTTCTTGTAAACACAGGCTTCTCCATAAGTCTGTGTAAACCCAAATGCTTTGATCATCTCATCAAAGCGAATGTTCCAACTCCGAGATGCTTGCACCAGCCCATAGATTGAGCGCTGGAGCTTGCATACCTTGTTAGCATTCTTAGGATCGACAAAACCTTCCGGCTGCATCATATACAACTCTTCCTTAAGGAAGCCGTTAAGGAATGCCGTTTTGACGTCCATCTGCCATATCTCATAATCATAGTATGCGGCAATTGCTAACATGATTCAGAGGGACTTCAGCTTCGCTACGGGTGTGAAATTCTCATCGTAGTCAACCCCTTGAACTTGTCGATAACCCTTAGCGACAAGTCGAGCCTTATAGATGGTCACATTACCATCCGCGTCTGTCTTCTTCTTAAAGATCCATTTGTTTTCTATGGCTCGCCGATCATCGGGCAAGTCAGTCAAAGTCCATACTTCGTTTTCATACATGGATCCTATCTCGGATTTCATGGCTTCTAGCCATTTGTCGTAATCCGGGCCCGCCATCGCTTCTTCATAGTTCGAAGGTTCACCGTTGTCTAACAACATGATTTCCAGGACAG
This sequence comes from Triticum aestivum, assembly GCF_018294505.1. Classification (NCBI taxonomy): domain Eukaryota; kingdom Viridiplantae; phylum Streptophyta; class Magnoliopsida; order Poales; family Poaceae; genus Triticum; species Triticum aestivum. The sequence continues at coordinate 363,284,255 of NC_057796.1, forward strand.
GGTTGCCGTACCACTCTGGTGCGGAACGTGTCCTTGTGGACCTACGAAGTTCAGCAGTAACTTGATCCGAAGCTTCATGATCATCATCATTAACTTCCTCCCCAGTCGGTGTAGGCACCACATGAACATCTTCCCGCGCTGTGCTACTTTCCGGTACGGAAGGGGTGACTATCACCTCATCAAGTTCCACTTTCCTCCCACTTACTTCCTTCGAGAGAAACTCTTTCTCCAGAAAGGACCCGTTCTTGGCAACGAAGATCTTGCCTTCGGATATGAGGTAGAAGGTATACCCAATAGTTTCCTTAGGGTATCCTATGAAGACGCATTTCTCCGACTTGGGTTCGAGCTTTTCAGGTTGAAGTTTCTTGACATAAGCATCGCATCCCCAAACTTTTAGAAACGACAGCTTAGGTTTCTTCCCAAACCATAATTCATACGGTGTCGTCTCAACGGATTTCGACGGAGCCCTATTTAAAGTGAATGCGGCATTCTCTAAAGCATAGCCCCAAAATGAGAGCGGTAGATCGGTAAGAGACATCATAGATCGCACCATATCCAATAGAGTGCGATTACGACGTTCGGACACACTGTTTCGCTGAGGTGTTCCAGGCGGCGTGAGTTGTGAAACGATTCCACATTTCCTTAAGTGCGCACCAAATTCGTGACTTAAATATTCTCCACCACGATCTGATCGTAAGAACTTTATTTTTCTGTCACGTTGATTCTCAACCTCACTCTGAAATTCCTTGAACTTTTCAAAGGTTTCAGACTTGTGTTTCATTAGGTAGACATACCCATATCTACTTAAGTCATCAGTGAGAGTGAGAACATAACGATATCCTCCGCGAGCCTCAACACTCATTGGACCGCACACATCGGTATGTATGATTTCCAATAAGTTGGTTGCTCACACGTGTCAAATGATTCGTAATCAAGAGACTCCAAAAGTCCATCTGCATGGAGCTTCTTCATGCGCTTGACACCAATGTGACCAAGGCGGCAGTGCCACAAGTATGTGGGACTATCGTTATCAACTTTACATATTTTGGTATTCACACTATGAATATGTGTAACATCACGTTCGAGATTCATCAAGAATAAACCATTGACCAGCGGGGCATGACCATAAAACATATCTCTCATATAAATAGAACAACCATTATTCTCGGATTTAAATGAGTAGCCATCTCGAATTAAACGAGATCCAGATACAATGTTCATGCTCAAAGCTGGCACTAAATAACAATTATTGAGGTTTAAAACTAATCCCGTAGGTAGATGCAGAGGTAGCGTGCCGACGGCGATCACATCGACCTTGGAACCATTCCCGACGCGCATCGTCACCTCGTCCTTTGCCAGTCTCCGTTTATTCCGCAGTTCCTGTTTTGAGTTACAAATATGAGCAACCGCACCGGTATCAAATACCCAGGAGCTACTACGAGTACTGGTAAGGTACACATCAATTACATGTATATCACATATACCTTTGGTGTTGCCGGCCTTCTTGTCCGCTAAGTATTTGGGGCAGTTCCGCTTCCAGTGACCACTTCCCTTGCAATAAAAACACTCAGTCTCGGGCTTGGGTCCATTCCTTGGCTTCTTCCCGGCAACTGGCTTACCGGGCGCGGCAACTCCCTTGCCGTCCTTCTTGAAGTTCTTCTTACCCTTGCCCTTCTTGAACTTAGTGGTTTTATTCACCATCAACACTTGATGTTCTTTTCTGATCTCCACCTCCGCTGATTTCAGCATTGAATATACCTCAGGAATGGTCTTTTCCATCCCCTACATATTGAAGTTCATCACAAAGCTCTTGTAGCTTGGTGGAAGCGACTGAAGGATTCTGTCAATGACCGCGTCATCCGGGAGATTGACTCCCAGTTGAGACAAGCGGTTATGCAACCCAGACATTCTGAGTATGTGCTCACTAACAGAACTATTTTCCTCCATTTTACAGCTGAAGAACTTGTCGGAGACTTCATATCTCTCGACCCGGGCATGAGCTTGGAAAACCATTTTCAGCTCCTCGAACATCTCATATGCTCCATGTTTCTCAAAACTCTTTTGAAGACCTGGTTCTAAGCTGTAAAGCATGCCGCACTGAACGAGGGAGTAATCACCAGCACGTGATTGCCAAGCGTTCATAACGTCTTGGTTCTCTGGGATTGGTGCTTCACCTAGCGGTGCTTCTAAGACATAATCTTTCTTGGCAGCTATGAGGATGATCCTCAGGTTCTGGACCCAGTCCGTATAGTTACTGCCATCATCTTTCAGCTTGGTTTTCTCTAGGAACGCGTTGAAGTTGAGGACAACGTGGGCCATTTGATCTACAAGACATATTGTAAAGATTTTAGACTAAGTTCATGATAATTAAGTTCATCTAATCAAATTACTCAATGAACTCCCACTCAGATAGACATCCCTCTAGTCATCTAAGTGAAACATGATCCGAGTTAACTAGGCCGTGTCCGATCATCACGTGAGACGGACTAGTCAAGATCGGTGAACATCTCCATGTTGATCGTATCTTCTATACGACTCATGCTCGACCTTTCGGTCCTCCGTGTTCCGAGGCCATGTCTGTACATGCTAGGCTCGTCAAGTCAACCTAAGTGTATTGCGTGTGTTCCGAGGCCATGTCTGTACATGCTAGGCTCGTCAACACCCGTTGTATGCGAACGTTAGAATCTATCACACCCGATCATCACGTGGTGCTTCGAAACAACGAACCTGCGCAACGGTGCACAGTTAGGGGGAACACTTTCTTGAAATTATTATAAGGGATCATCTTACTTACTACCGTCGTTCTAAGCAAATAAGATGCAAAACATGATAAACATCACATGCAATCAAATAGTGACATGATATGGCCAATATCATTTTGCTCCTTTGATCTCCATCTTCGGGGCACCATGATCATCTTCGTCACCGGCATAACACCATGATCTCCATCATCATGATCTCCATCATTGTGTCTTCATGAAGTTGTCACGCCAACGATTACTTCTACTTCTATGGCTAACGCGTTTAGCAACAAAGTAAAGTAATTTACATGGCGTTATTCAATGACACGCAGGTCATACAAAATAATAAAGACAACTCCTATGGCTCCTGCCGGTTGTCATACTCATCGACATGCAAGTCGTGATTCCTATTACAAGAATATGATCAATCTCATACATCACATATATCATTCATCACATCTTCTGGCCATATCACATCACATAGCACATGCTGCAAAAACAAGTTAGACGTCCTCTAATTGTTGTTGCAAGTTTTTACGTGGCTTGTATAGGTTTCTAACAAGAACGTTTCTTACCTACGTAAAACCACAACGTGATATGCCAATTTCTATTTACCCTTCATAAGGACCCTTTTCATCGAATCCATTCCGACTAAAGTAGGAGAGACAGACACCCGCTAGCACCTTATGCAACTAGTGCATGTCAGTCGGTGGAACCTGTCTCACGTAAGCGTACATGTAAGGTCGGTCCGGGCCGCTTCATCCCACAATACCGCCGAAACAAGATACGACTAGTAGCGGCAAGAAGAATTGGCAACATCAACGCCCACAACTGCTTTGTGTTCTACTCGTGCATAGTAACTACGCATAGGCCTGGCTCATGATGCCACTGTTGGGGATCGTAGCAGAATTTTAAAATTTTCCTACGCTCACCAAGATCCATCTATGGAGTATACTAGCAACGAGGGGAAAGGAGTGCATCTACATACCCTTGTAGATCGCGAGCGGAAGCGTTCCAATGAACGTGGTTGATGGAGTCGTACTCGCCGTGATCCAAATCACCGATGACCGAGTGCCGAACGGATGGCACCTCCGCGTTCAACACACGTACGATGCAGAGACGTCTCCTCCTTCTTGATCCAGCAAGGGGGAAGGAGAGGTTGATGGAGATCCAGCAGCACGACGGCGTGGTGGTGGATGTTGCGGGATCTCGCCAGGGCTTCGCCGAGGTTCTGCGAGAGGGAGAAGTGTAGCAGGGGAGGAGGGAGGCGCCCAAAGCTGTAATATTGCTGCCCTCCCTCCCCCTTTATATAGGCCCCCTGGGAGGGGGGGGGCGCCGGCCAAGACCCATCTACATGGGGGGCGGCGGCCAAGGGGAAGGGGGGTGGCTTCCCCCCCAAGTCAAGTGGGGAGCCCCCCCACCCTAGGGTTTCCAACCCTAGGCGCAGGGGGGAGGCCCATGGGGGGGCGCCCCAGCCCACTAAGGGCTGGTTCCCTTCCCACTTCAGCCCATGGGGCCCTCCGGGATAGGTGGCCCCACCCGGTGGACCCCCGGGACCCTTCCGGTGGTCCCGGTACAATACCGATAACCCCCGAAACTTTCCCGGTGGCCGAAACTTGACTTCCTATATATAATTCTTCACCTCCGGACCATTCCGGAACTCCTCGTGACGTCTGGGATCTCATCCGAGACTCCGAACAACTTTCGGGTTTCCGCATACTAGTATCTCTACAACCCTAGCGTCACCGAACCTTAAGTGTGTAGACCCTACGGGTTCGGGAGACATGCAGACATGACCGAGACGCCTCTCTGGTCAATAACCAACAGCGGGATCTGGATACCCATGTTGGCTCCCACATGTTCCACGATGATCTCATCGGATGAACCACGATGTCGAGGATTCAATCAATCCCGTATACAATTCCCTTTGTCAATCGGTATGTTACTTGCCCGAGATTCGATCGTCGGTATCCCAATACCTTGTTCAATCTCGTTACGGCAAGTCTCTTTACTCGTACCGTAATGCATGATCCCGTGACTAACGCCTTAGTCACATTGAGCTCATTATGATGATGCATTACCGAGTGGGCCCAGAGATACCTCTCCGTCATACGGAGTGACAAATCCCAGTCTCGATCCGTGCCAACCCAACAGACACTTTCGGAGATACCCGTAGTGTACCTTTATAGTCACCCAGTTATGTTGTGACGTTTGGCACACCCAAAGCACTCCTACGGCATCCGGGAGTTGCACGATCTCATGGTCTAAGGAAATGATACTTGACATTGGAAAAGCTCTAGCAAATGAACTACACGATCTTTGAGCTATGCTTAGGATTGGGTCTTGTCCATCACATCATTCTCCTAATGATGTGATCCCGTTATCAACGACATCCAATGTCCATAGTCAGGAAACCATGACTATCGGTTGATCAACGAGCTAGTCAACTAGAGGCTTACTAGGGACATGTTGTGGTCTATGTATTCACACATGTATTACGATTTTCGGATAACACAATTATAGCATGAACAATAGACAATTACCATGAACAAAGAAATATAATAATAACCATTTATTATTGCCTCTAGGGCATATTTCCAACAGGACGAGCGGCGTCGCGGGCCAAGTTGGTGGCGCGAGGTCCTCGAGGCCCCTCGAGGAAGGGCGCGCGGCTGTATCGGGGGCCGGCGCGTGCCCCTGGCAGCGCCCACGACGTAGGCAAGGTGCAGAAAGGTGTTGCGCCCCTGCAAGCGGCATCGAGCAGCTCGGCCACCCGCTCCAGTAGGGCGTCGTGGCCGCCCTCCGCCAGCCTGCATCGTAGTAGCTTTCGTGCCACGATGAGCGCTACTCGGGTGTTCGCCTGCTCCCGGCGGGTCTGTAGCACCGTTGCCGCGGCATAGCTCAAAGACCGCGTGGTGGCGCAGTTGTGGCGCGCGGGAGCGGGCGATGGTGGTCCGTGCCGCCCACGGCCGACGACGCTGGGCGGCATGCGGGCTGCGAGGAGCACGGAGTGGAGGTCTTCCTGGGCGGATGGCGCTGTCCGGGCAGGCCGAACGGCCCAGTGCTTAGTGTGGGCTCGAGAAGCGTCAACCATGAGAACGGCGGAGCTGTGGCGAGTCGACCGGCGGAAGAGAGGCTCCGACGCACCCCTACCTGGCGCGCCAAATGTCGGATTCAGGGCTCCGCAGACCCAAGAAAGGTTTGAACTCTGGGGTGCGTGCGAAGAACTCGATCCCCTCGGTCTGCCAACTCGTCGTCCCCAAGGCCTAGCTCGATGAATAGGAAAGGAAAGAGACGCTGCAGTTTACCCAGGTTCGGGCCACCTTGCGGTGTAATACCCTTCTCCTTCTATGTGGTGGATTAGCCTCGAGGTGGGCTGAGGAAGAACTAGTATAGTGGAAGAATAGCCTCAGGAGGCGTGTCCTTGTGTTGGTGTGAGCTGGTGAGGGTTCGGGTGATCTGAATGATCCGTCCCCTCTATGGTGGTGGCTAACCTATATTTATAGCGGCCCTGGTCCTCTTCCTCCAAAACAAGGCGGGAAGGGATCCCACAATGGCCAATTTGAAAGGGGGCAAGAAGTACATCTTATCCTTACGAAAGGTGGTCTTCGCCTGCAAAGCTTCTGGTCGTGACGCCGTGGTGGGCTTGGCGATGACCTCCTTCATGTTGTCCTGGAAGTCTTGGTCTTGTAGCATGGAAATGAAAACCTTTGGTTGATCCCTCGGGACTCCGCGCCTGCGCTTGCCTCTTTAGCACCAAAGAGGAAACCTGCTGTACTGCGCCTGCTGGCGCCCGCCTGGCCTTGGTCGTCATGGCTTGCGTCATCCGAGCCTCACGAGGTGAGGGCTCGCATGGAAATCTCCGCTCCTCGGGAGCCATCCTAGGGAGGCCGCTCCTTCCGGAGGTCTTGGCGTCGTCCACCTCGCGAGGCTCGGCCCCTCGCGAGGGTCTTGAGTAGTTGGTGCTGAAGATGGGCCGTACCAGGCCGTCAATGGAGCCACACCGTGGGCCGCAGGCAGGCAAGTGTGGGTACCCCGGTTCCCAGGACGCCGACAGATACCCCTACCTCAAGATACGCCAGAATCGACTCCAGCAATAGCTTCGACAATGTTCCTCTCTTGGGCAGTGTACGCAGGTTTATGTGGGTAATAGTTTCGACCGGATGCCCTGTGTCAGAGGCATGATGTGCCATCTTAGTCTGTTTTTTCATTGATTGATCGAAACAATTTTCTTGTTTTAATTAATGGATTAAGCCTGGAACATCTTTTTTTATAAGAAGTGTAGAGAGGCTGTTTTCCTAAATCCAGATTTGCCATAAAATTCCAAGATTCTACATTGCTCTGTTTGGATGTTGATATTCAGGGCCATGGAATTGCATTGGCCCAATATCAAATCTCCCTGGACTTTGATATTACATTGAATTCAAATTCCGTTGTTTGGATGTGCAGAGAATTGACCCTTGGAATTCGCATGAGAGGCTCAATTCTGAACCTTGTTTGGATGGTCATTCTCTACATTGGAATTGCTCATTTGTGATAGGATGAACATTGTACTTTGATGTAATGTTTAAAATTAAATTATACACAATACGTGAACATTTTTATGAATAATTGTATATAAAGAGTACAATAGCAGCACTTACAAGAAACAACATTTATACATCAGAATCATGTATGTAGCAGCACTCTACGCATCAGCACTTGTACAAAAATAGCTGCACTTATACATGAACAACAACACTTATATAGCAACAACACTTTGAATCGGGATGCTGAATCGGGCTGCTGAGAAGGATCCATACAAGGACACAGTGACCTGCAAGAAGCAGAGAAAAATCAGATCAGAGAAAAAGAAAATAGGGTTCTGGCCCGAGGGGAGAGGGAACAAGGGGGCGTTCCAGATGGGGTTGAAGCACTGGTTGGGAGGGGAGGCGAGGGGGGCTCTCGCTATGGCACACAAGAGACAGCCGCCGCCACCGCCGCGGCGGGGGGAGGGAGCACCTCCGTCGGGATGGCAGGGGAGACAGGAGGATTGACGCGGGGAGGGAGAAGGATGGGGATGACCGGAGCCTCGCCGGAGATAGAGAAGGAGGAGGGAACTCACCTACGCCGCTGTTGGAGCTCCTAAATCGCGCCACCGCCTGCGCTTCTTTCTTTTCCTCGAGGCGGGGAGGGGCTCTGGCTAGCGAATGTCAAGGCAATATCGAGGGTGGAGGCTCCGAATTGGGGAAGAGCAGGCAATATCGACGTGGAGGCTCCGAATATTCAGGCTAGTTTCCAATCGCGAATACCACATCCATCTAAACAACGATATTCGGGTCAGACCAATGCCAATATCCAATATTGAGGCCTAATATCAACTTCCAAACGAGGTGACAAGTTTTTTCTAACGCAGTACAATTGCTGATGTCCACATACACGCATACACTCATTCATAGGAATGCGCGCACGTACGCCCTATTTCTATGAGCACATCCGAGATACTGAGCCGGCATCACATCTTAAGATTGATGAAGTCATTACAGGTGTCATGTAGTTCACAGAAATGTTTGCTCTCACTGAACGAACATTATCGAAGAGCTTGAAATACATCTAAAAATTTGTAACCACCATCATTAATTCTAGAACTTGAACTCTAACAGAATAATTTCACCACATAAAACCTAACCATCTGAGTTATACCTAGTTCGCTTCCTCGAGCTAGCTACGGAGGAAAGGTGCTCCATTTCTACAGACTCCTTCCGCACGTCGACGTACAAGAGCTAAGACTACCCACAGTGGGAGTAACATAGGTAGTAACATCACACATATCTAGATAAAATAGATGATGTGGCAAGCAATAAATGAAGAAATGGAGGAAAGTGGTAACATAGCTAGTTAGACTACCCACAATGGGAGTAACATAAGTAGTAACATCACACATATCTAGATAAAATAGATGATGTGGCAAGCAATAAATGAAGAAAGAGATGCATGTAGTAACATAGCTAGTTACTACTAATATGAGTAACATCACACATATCAAGGCAAGATGAGTTTATAGCATAATAAATGAAGTGTTGCATGTTACTCCCCACTATAGAGGTAGTAACATAGAGTAGTAACATGGACATGTTACTACTTTATATTACTACCCATTATGGCTGGTCTTACTAGTAACATGCACATATTACTAGTCTATATTACTACTCATTGTGGCTAGTCTAAGAAAACCGTAACAAAGGCTGGCATGCGCGAAATGAATTCTGATGGGTGCATTCGGATCGAACAGCCACGCAGGAGCTGACATGGTAGGACGGGGTAGTGTGTGATTGTTTTTGCATGCGGATGTGGAGTATTACGACCCACACGCCACAGCTGTAATAGATGCAACCAAAGGATTATCACTTGTCATCATCCGGATGACGGCAGACACCGGCAAGTGGAAAGCGACCAGCGGCTCATCGGCTCATGGTGATGGTGAAATAGTGGAAGAAGGCGGTATATTTGCTCCACGTAGTGCCAAAACTAGACAACGAGTTTACCAGATAAAATTCCAAGTTCCTTTTCTCGATGGGAAAAATCTCCAAGTTCCTGATATGGGGTTACCGCTCACGAGCGTAGCACCGGAATGTTTTACCTAAGTAACATTAAGCAAGCAGGGAGGTGGGTTCTAAGTAAAATTCATGGAAGAGCAGTGCATGTCCTTGTGAAGATGTGTGCATGCAAGCCGAGAGATGGTGGCTGCTCATGGCCACCCGCAGTCCATCCAAACGTGATCGGATCGTTACGGTTGCACTGCACTTGCACGGAGATAAGCCAGTTGTGGAACTTGAAAGCTCGGTGCAGCGCCGTGCCTTGTAGGCATGTACTACACGTCAAATTATGTACTAGGATGGATACGCCGCTGGCCACGGAGCCATGCGATGCGATCCGACGACAAAGACACGATACAGCCTACAGGACTCCCGGACACATATCCCCTCGGCCGGGGACCCCGGAAAACCGGCTCAACTCGCGATCAAGGACGGACCACGGCGGGGACGTGGACGCTCGCTCGTGACGCACGCACATGAGGATGGGAGTACCCCGCCGGAACACGAAAGCGAAAACGACGGCGACGAAACTCGTGGCCTATTCCGTTGCGAACGATTCTCTCCCCGCCCTCGAGCCGAGGAAGGAAGGAACCTCTTTTTGTCGACGTTAAAAAAAGCGCCGGCCCCTCCGTGCCGTCCCAGGCGGTCCTTTCGTGTCCGTCCCTCCGGCCAACGCGCGCCCCCGCCCGCGCCCCAAGACGAGGGGGGAAGAAAAATCTCCCGTATCCGCCGGGCACCTCGCGTGTCGGCAAGCCACAGCCATCGGCGCCGGCCTAATAAAGTCGGCCGGCCGGATATAGCCACCCTTCCCCTGCACGCGCGCGCCACGCCCCCTATAGCTTTCTTCCTCCTCGCCACCTCAAGCTCAAGGTCTCCGCCTCGGTCCGGTGCGCGGTGGCCACAGGCGTCCCTCCCTCTTCAGCGACAACCCTAGCCGCGTCTCGTCTCCGGCTCCGGGTGGGTCGAGGTCCGCGCGTGCTCGCGCTGGGTGAGTCGCAAGGTTTCCTTTACGTTATCTTGCAGATAATTGTTTTTTTGCTCGGGATTGAGCACCACCGGGTCTGTTTGCATTTCCCAGCAAACTTCTTTGCCCGATTTGTTGCTCAAGTTTCGGGCTTCCTCTCGATTGTGCCCCGATTGTTCGGCTTTTCCGATGGATTTTCGCGGATTAGCCACCTCGATTTCTGCAACCTTTTATAAGCCTGGATTAGCGAGCTCGCCGGCTTTATTGCTTTGCTGATCAAAAGTCAGAGGAAATCGAGACTTTGATCCCTAGAAGCCTCCGCAATGTTTCCTTCGCCTTATTTTAAGGATGTAGTTTGCTGTTTGATTGTGACTGGCAAGTAGTAAATCCAAGCCGGAAAGGTGCCATGTTGGTAGAGTTCTATAAGTACGCACCTCTCCATCTGTGGATTCTTGATACATTCTTTCCAGCTTCTCCATCTCGTAGATTTCGCTGCCATGCGACGAAAACAGCATTGATCCACAGTATCCGTGGTCGGGCTGTAGCTTTGTTCCGGATCCCCATTCAGGTCCTCATCTGTTATTTCTTTTCCAATTATACATAGGTACATAATTAGCCTCACATTCTCAAGTTTATTCTTGCCCATCTGACTGTTCATTACCCCTAATTGGCCATTTCAGTTCGACAAGTGTAAAGAACTCGGTGTGCTTAAACAATTTTTGTATAAATTATTGCTGTTTAGTTTAACCCACCTTGGTTCCATACTGCCTACCTGTTTTAATCTTTGCTGTTATGTGCGTTTTGGATAAATCTGTATTGGTAGCATTGTCCTTGCACGATTTTCTTGATTGCTATGCCGTCTCTGAATGCAGCTGTTATCACCTATCTTAGTGTTCAGGAAGCGGAGGTCGAATAGTTTGCTATATTATGCCATTTTATCTTGGATTGCTTTTATTGATTGGATTGCCTGTAATTGCAGGGGCACATTGATACTTGAAGTAATATTGAAAATGGTTAGTGCGAGGTCAGTGGACAGGCAGTTGGATGCGTGCTTCAGCAACCTCATGGTGTCTAGCGGCGGTGGAAGGGGGCAGGCTGAAACTGGTGGCGCTGTGCCTATGTTGTCAGGATGGAAGGACCTTCCAATGGAGCTGCTTATGCGGATCATATCAGTTGCTGGAGATGATCGAATTGTCGTTGTCGCATCCGGTGTTTGCACTGGCTGGCGCGACGCGTTAGGATGGGGGGTCACTAATCTTTCCCTCTCATGGTGAGTAACTTTGTATCCCTCAGTCTAGTTCTTCAGAGCAGCAGGTGTTTTCTTCTGTTCGTGTGAAGAGGGCAGAGTTTTGCTCAACATTACATTTGCACACTTTAAGTAAAGGGAGCCCTTATGTAGATTTGTTGGACTAGTTCAACCTGGCTTTAATTATTAAACAGTGGTGGGGTAGCTTGTGAACTGAGAAATTCGGATATGACACCATGTCGCTCTTACTAGATTGTTTTCTCTAGTCCTCTGACATGCTCTTAAACCGGTCTCCTATTACTCAGTCATATGCTCCTTCATAGGAAAAGTAACCAAACCCATGGGCCTCAACTCGTTCTCCACCCACCCTACATGGTGCTGAAGTCTTCACCTTACCCTTTATTATTATTACTTTCGGTTCTGAAAACAAGACGTCGATTATGTTGTACCCCCTCCTTTCCAGTTTATAAGGCTTATTTCAATTTTTTCATTTTTCCGATTTATAGGGCTCATCTCCATCTTCTTTTAAGATTCCAAGGCGCATTAAATCTTTGCATGCAAGAATTAAAAAGGAACTCACCAATGCATGTAATGCTACTACTCATCTAGTCGCCAAGCATGCATGCACTGCAAATTAATGCATCAATTTAGTTTGGGTAGTTTTGTAAAGTACGAGATACATTCCTCCACTCACCATATGCCTTGTTTGATGAGATTTCAGATTTGAGCCCTATAAACCGGAAAGGAGGGAGTAGTATGAGTCAACAGCTAAAATTAATGTTTATGGAAGTTATCACTTTCTAACATGGGTTCATGCGTACGCGTCACAATATGAGAAACCTTCCACCCACTACCTTGATTCTTGAAACTTCTCATTAATAGAGCATGGAAAAAGGTCACATTTGTTGGTGCTCTATCAGTTGGATGATGCTCATGACGAACCGGTCAGTAAATTTTAGAAGGATGTCATAGTTTCTCTGAGGGGCACCAACAAATGTGACCTTTTTCTCATTTTAATTCCTAATTAATTAATGCGTCGTTTTGATGTTTCCTGTGAAGAAATACAACTCCTACGTTATTTGCGTCCATCCTTCCTTGTCTACTGGTTTAAGTGATACCGTTTCAAATATAACACATCTCTTCTGGTGTTCTCTCTCCTCATTTTAAGCTCACATGTACACAACCAAGCCTTACCAGTGTATATTCATGTTCTTTATATGGTCATATAATTGGTGTTGGTGGTCTGTACTTTTTACTCCCTCCGTCCCATAATATAGGACGTTTTTTTATACTAGTGTAGTGTCAAAAAACGTCTTACATTATGGGACGGAGGGAGTAGAATTTGTTGGTCGAACCTAAATTTGTACCATCTGCAGGTGCCAGCAGAACATGAATAACTTAACAATATCATTTGCTCACAAGTTCACAAAGCTTCAGGTTCTCACTCTTCGCCAAATCAAACCTCAGCTTGAAGACAGTGCAGTAGAGGCTGTTGCCAACTACTGTTATGATCTTCGTGAGCTAGACCTCAGCCGAAGTTTCCGGCTTAGTGACCGTTCATTGTATGCGCTGGCCAACGGATGTCCTCGGCTTACAAAACTGAACATCAGTGGGTGTTCCAGTTTCAGTGACAGTGCCTTAATCTACCTTAGTTGCCACTGTAAAAACCTGAAGAGCTTAAATCTTTGTGGATGTGGAAAGGCAGCCACTGATGAATCCTTGCAGGTATTTCGCTTAACCCAGGATTTTCTTAGCATGTACTCATGAACTTCTGTTTAATAATCTGTGAAAATCTTGATGCAGGCCATAGCCCAAAACTGTGGGCACCTGCAATCTTTGAACCTAGGTTGGTGTGACAGTGTCACAGATGAGGGGGTTACCAGCTTGGCATCAGGCTGCCCTGATCTCTGGGCCCTGGATTTGTGTGGCTGTGTTCTTATAACAGGTAATTACCACACATACGATTTTTTCTTTGGATAACCTATTGCTCTTCATTGACTGGTTCTTTGGATAACCTATTGCTTTTCATTGATTGATGAGAAGCAAAGCTGCTGGTACGTTTGTTTCTGTTAAGTGGTAATCTTCTAGGTTGTACTTTTGGGTATGAAAATAGCACTTCTGAAGCACCTGGGTTGCTGTGCTGTACATGATTTTGAGATGCTTTCAACCAACTGTTAGTATTTATACTTTCTGAAAGCCACTGGAAAACCAATAGGAGCCAAGATAATGATATTTTGTTTTGTGTCACTCTTTCAGAACTTAGACAAGCGCTAATTGTACCCGATCTTTCACTGCAGACGAGAGTGTTATTGCTCTAGCAAGCGGGTGCCCCTACCTGCGATCTTTGGGCCTGTACTACTGCCAGAACATCACCGACCGAGCCATGTACTCCCTCGCAAACAGCTGCGTGAAGAGCAAACGAGGGAGGTGGGGCACCCCGCGGAGCAGCAGCAGCAGCTCGAAGGACGTCGACGGGCTGGCGAACCTGAACATCAGCCAGTGCACGGCCCTGACGCCTCCGGCGGTCCAGGCGGTGTGCGACTCCTTCCCGTCGCTCCACACCTGCCCGGAGAGGCACTCCCTCATCATCAGCGGCTGCCTCAGCCTGACTAACGTCCACTGCGCCTGCGGCCTCCAGCGCCACCGCGCCGGAAGCGCCCTGCAGGCCACCAGCCATGCGTACTGAGGATGCGCGCGCTCTTGATTCCGGCGAACGCCGTGTGCCTCGTGGGGGGAGGTTTGGTCCCGGCCTGGAGAAGACGTGTATATAAACTCGGAACCTGGAAATGTAATGTTGTAGTAGGACTATTGTATTATATCATGAGGACTCGATGCGGCCATGGAGTGCCAAATGGCTGGAGGGTTGCATGCTCTGCCATGCCATTCTTGAAACTGGCAAGAAATTGCATGCTATGTATGTATGTGGTGGATTTCAATGAAGGACCTGTCGGTTGATTCTGGGGATCAGTAGCTAGTTTGCAGCTTAGGGTAATGTCGGCAGAAGCTGGTTGCAGCTTAGTCTGCGTATCGATTGATGCTCAAAACAAAGTTCCCAAAGGGGGGCAGGTCGGTTGAGAATTCAGGATTCTTGCTGACGAAGATATCGCTGAACATTTGGTGGCAAATGATATGGCTGATTCAAAGTTTATTTATTTATGATTGAATCGCTTCAGCATCAGAATTTCTTCTAAGTTTTGGTTATGCCTCGGGATATTCGGTGTGCTGGGTAACTCACAAAGGAGAGTTGCAAAACCCATTTGTCTTTTGATGAAAGGGCAAGAAGCCAAACATGCAGAGTGAGGAGTGGGAGAAAAGGTGAAGTGCCGTTTCTCGATGGCAGCACCAAAGAGGACGATGTGGGTGATCTGCCACGCCGGCCGCAAAGCTATCCAGGACGAAATATTTCAGTCTCCTCTATAAGTGCACTCTTTTGTTCAGAACTACTACTTGGGGGGTATGTAAGCAATGGAGTTGAACGAGAGGATGAGAACAGGGGTTCCGTCGCTGTGGTTGCTAGTAGAAATTAACCGGTTCATTGGTGCTTCAGCGATCATGTATGAGGGGAAAACCGGTTCCGGGACACTGGAAGTTCTAAGCATGCAGGGAAGCGCTAAGCCTGGCAGAGTACATCCTCGCAAGTCAAATTGTGGTTGCAAGAGACTGTCTGGCAGCTTTGTCTCCTTTTCCCCCCGATAAATGGCGCTTTTATTATCTCAAAATGTAGCATCAAGCGGATACAAAATATTGTGAACCTATTCATTAAATGGACTTTTCCCTTACCTCTCATCAGCTTCCCTTTCCCTCGCCGGTGCAGTGCCATCTGGATACCTCATAAATAAATCAAGCAGGCCGGCTAGTAAGCGATCCCGAGGGGCTATCTTCTCTCCCATGCTGGTGCCTTGCTTAACTCAAGTATAAAGTGGAAATGAAAGCCAAAATCCGGGGTGATAAAATTCCATTTGAATCTTGAGATCCAAGAAGAAGGATAGCTTCATGAGTTCGTTCTGACTCCTAGCTTAGCTGGAAAGCTTTTGCTTGTATCTGGCAGTGGGTGTAACATCCATCATACTCAAACAGAAGAAGGTTTGCTTATCTAGCTCCAAGGCAGTTATAATCATTTACAGAACCAGGGTTTGCACCTACTGAGGAGGAGAAAGGGCCGACGACTCTTTCTCCTCTACGTTCGTGAAAAGCTAGTATGCTCGCGGAAATCGTCTAAAGGAAACTACTCGCTAACTCGCTAACAAGACGGACTTCTTCCTCTGGCTCTGCCAGGCTATGCTGCTCGACCACTCGGCCTCTACATAAATAGGATGCACACAGCCAAGGCAGCTTTGTCTCCTGGCAGGTACTTTTCCTTTTTTGCAAATTGTCTCCTGGCAGGTACTTCTAATCTAGCCGATTCCTCAAAATTTAGCCCCTCAACCCTTAACTAATTGAGGAGTTAAATGAAAACAATTTCTAGTCGAACTTCTAAAACTTACTACACTGGTTGTAATAACATCTCATATTATAAGATGGAGTGAGTAACTCCCTAATTTTTTTCTGGCCAATCCTTCTACATATTGGTTTACATACGCCATTCCAGTTGCATATTTGCACTCATATTAAATCCAAAATTGGTACTAATTAAGGTTCACACAATTTGCAAACATTACAAGTTCAAAACTTATGAATTTAATTATACAAATTCAAACACACGAAAGAGTCCTAATGGAGCCCCGCCCCCGCGTCGCCAGGTGCGGGCTACACGGGGGAAACCTCGACCACTGGCAGAAGCCCCGCCCTCCACCACCTCCGCTGCTTCGTCGCTGCCAGAGGGCCGGCCGGGGAACCCACGCTGCGCCTGGGGATGGCGGCGGCGGGGCGGTTTTTTGGCCTCCCTGGCACCGGAGGCCCCTTCCCCGCTGCCCCAGATCTGATCTGGCGCACGACGGCCTTCCCCTCCTCCAACAGCCGCCCTCTCCCCTGCCGGTCCGGCGCGGCGGCGCGGTCACGCCCTTGGTTCTCCTCCCTGCCCACCCTTGCCTCCTCCGTCGGCGCAGCCCTTCTTCTCCG